>NC_079414.1:19210478-19240478 GCF_026213295.1 Gadus chalcogrammus | reverse complement strand
CTTATTTCTTGGTTTTAACTAAATGTGTCGTGCTTAAACTGAGCAACTGCATCAAATAATTTCACCCAAGATCAATAAAGTAATCTGTTTCTGAATCTGTTCGTGCATGTGTTGAATTTTGGTAGGTTATCTACTGTATATATCTTCTCTCCCTGCTGGTGTTTAGACATGAATAATCGGTCCATAGCATGGTGGCTAAAACAGATAGGCCTGCCACAGTACACCAAGACACTAGAGAGTGAATATTATGGTCTGGAGGTAAGACATATGTGTGTGTTTTTGTTTTGTTCTAACACAAACTCCAACATGTAGAGCTAACAGTTAAATGCTTACTTTTCCTGCTCATTTGTGTATTTTTGTACACAATAATTGTGTATTTAGATAAATTGTGTATTTATACTATACTTAATGCACTATATCTAACAGTGCTCAGGTGGGATTAAAGTATGTAGTATATAGTAAGTATTGGTATATAAGTATATATCTAAGCATATATTTAAAAGAAAATTAAAATTCAATGACTGTGTACGAGTTTTTATATAAACCAGCGCTGTACCCTTTCAATGCCGATGGGAGTGGGCCGTTTGCTCGATCTCCGGAATTGCTGCTTGCAGCTATTTTGAGAACCTCTCAAACAACTTCAGCTCTTGACACTGCACTTCCTTGGGTCCTCATCAACACACACGCCAAGTGTGTGGTCAGTCGGATGAACAGTTCTCGAAGACAATCGAAAGACAGTCAAACATACATACAGAGCACTCCTCTGTTTATTTAAATATGTGTGTACAGATGAGGCTGTGGGAACAAAACAGTATTGAATGTACAGGGCAGGAGCAGCACGGCAAAGTGACAGCGTGCGGTATTGCACCGAGAGTTAGCAAGAGACTGTTATAAGGTGTGTGTGTGTGTGTGTGTGTGTGTGTGTGTGTGTGTGTGTGTGTGTGTGTGTGTGTGTGTGTGTGTGTGTGTGTGTGTGTGTGTGTGTGTGTGTGTGTGTGTGTGTGTGTGTGTGTGTGAGAGAGTGCATGGTATGGTATGGCTCTCTTGGAATTTACCATATTGATATTATGTCTGTGCATGTTTCAGTAGCAGCACTGAACACATGTTTTCCTCTCTCTCTCTGTTTCTGGAGGGCTTGCTGACTGTGACTGATGAAGAGCTGAAGGAGGCTGGGGTGGAGGACCCAGCACACAGAGCCACCATTCTCAGTCAGCTCCTCAGACACAAGCCCATCCTGGACCCCTACTCCGGTAGCAAACAAACATATAACAACAAAGATAACAAACATATAGACATGCTATGTACAAGTGCTATGCACACAATGAGGCGCACAAGAACACGCCGTACGCACCCAAACACACGCACGCACGCACGCACACAATTATTGAACATGCATTATTGCAAGCATTGTATTTTCAGCTTTTTGCAGAAGCGAATAAATTGAACACTGCATTCATGATATTTGAACCTTTTTTTTTTATTACTATCTATGCTGAACGTGGTATTGCTTGATTACTGATGATCGATAAACCCGCACAGTTCATAGAGTCCAGTAAAGGCTTAGCTTTCATCCAGATTTGTTCAGCTCTATATTGTAACAGTCAACAATGAGCTTAATCCAACTTTTCATTTAGTTTGTGTATTCTTTCCTGTTTATTTGGCACTCTAGGCAGTGGCCCAAAGCTTCGAGTCTCACGGAAGTATTCCTTGGGGTCGTCTATGGACCTGGTGAGATCACATCGTATCTCCAAAACACGCACAACACACAAAACCCCCCCCACACAAACCCCCCCCCCCCCCCCAACAAATCCCACACAGACCCTCACACACACATACATCACACCACACAAAAACATCACACAGACCCACACACACAGACCCCCCCCCCCCCCACATCACATCACCCACATCACACAAAGACCCCCCCACACACAAACACACGCACATCATAGACAGACCCCCACACACAGACATACCTCTATGGAACGTCCTTACAGCAGGCATCCCGTGCTACATGCTGAGGTGCTTCAGTAGCGATGCTTCTGGTGTCCCGGCAGGTGAGGAGCAAGAAGGATCTTTTCCGCCACAGTGTTCTGCCCCGGCTCCAGCGTGCGGTCTCCAACGACGTCTCCGCCTCCTGTTCCCAACTCCATCCCCTGACGGAGGACCAGAGGACGGAAGACGCAGAGCTCTCTCAGGAGAGCAAACAAAGGTAGGTCCACCGATGGGAGCTGACCTAGAGCCAATGTCAATTGTTCTTCTTTGGACTCCCAGTTTCTTCTGTGTTTCTTATGATTAACAAGAGGATCGCGAAAGCATACCCAACATGAGACTTTGTGACAAAGGCAACGGCGTCTGATGCTCCCTTTTTTGGTCAAAGGGACTTTTGTGCGTTGACCTCATAGGTTAATCAGTGGCTGAACAGGACTGTCTCGTCACATCCCGGAACCAAAAGTGTTGTTTCCTTGTGCCTTCCCTTGTACACAGAGATTTAGATTTAGATTTAGGGCGTTTAGCAGACACTTTTATCCAAAGCGACTTACATTAAGATTACAAGATTATAGATGGCCTTTCCTGTAATTGTGAACTTCAAAACTGTGTGACCATTTCATTTAGATAAACCATTCCTGAATAAGCACAACTAGTGTAGGCTACCTTATTTTATTGTAATTATTATTTCATGTTTCATTGCCATGTTACCAGACCAAAATACCTGAAGGAAATCAACCCTGACTGCCAAAAAGTCACATGAGCAACACATTGACCTAGAAGATGAAATATGGCTACAGGCAGTGCATTTCAGGATTCAAGAAGAAAGCGAATTAAGCTGTATTATTAGAGTACGGATCAGTTTGAAACGTAATACAACGTAACACAAAGATACCACTAAGGTATGAAGCCGTCGAACTTGAAGTGGTAATCTGTCATCACTTGGAGCATTTTGGAAGTAGTGTGTGTGGACTCCGACAAGTTTGGGCACATCTCTGCTCTCTTTTGCAAAGCTGTGGGACACGTTATTGGTTTAAGGGCCTCCACTCAATCGGTCATTTTCAACGGGGTCCATTTGTTGGATGAACAGTTAAACATGACATTGGTATACAGTTTCCTTTTGTCGTGTGAGTAGAACCCAAATCCGTAAATCCAAACGTCTAAAGTTGAGGGGAAAGCTCAATAATTACAAAGCGCATTCACGAGATTTCCTGTCGTAAACAAAGCTCGCGGCTGTCGTTGATTTGATATCCCTAGAGACCCACCCTCTCCGACCAGGTGAGCTCCCCTTCCCCCCCTGTCGGAGCCTCGCGGGATCTCAGGAATGCTGCTCGCGCTGCTACAGATGTTTCAGCGCTCGAGCCTGTCCGCTTCCAGCCTGCTAGCGGGAGAACAACTTGAGAAACTTGTGGTGACTCGTCCCGAACGGAGCTGCGCCACCCGAAAAAAGGGCAGTTCGCTAGTAGGATGCGGAGCAGAGGGGGGTTTTAAATCACATTTGTGTTCGCTTTTGTGGAAAATAACCCATACGCTCTCCGCCATGCCCGGCGAATCAAGCGGATTTTGAGGCGGACAGGAGACAGGTAAGAAGTACACGAAAAGGTAACGCTGACCGCTTTACCGATGTTACCTTTAGAACGTTTACATAGGGCTTGACTTTCGGTCGGTTGTCTTGTAGATCCGATCAACTTTGATTGGATATTGTTGTGATATTTGGCCTGTGGCTGTAACGGTATGTCTGTAAGGAACAGCTGCCAAGTGCCAACAGAGTTACACAACTTGGTAGGCTAATGGTGGCTGCGGGACATGTTGCACAGGTGTGTTTCCTCAGCGCCCAGGCCAACGCCCCTCCTCAAGGACTTTTCAGTTATTGAGGCTTGTCTTGTGTCATTAATGCCAGGCTACATTTATGCGTTTGCTTCTTAGAATTTGTACTTTAAGATTGATACTCTTTCGTGTTCATCTTTTGTGTTTTTGAGTGGTCGACTGACGACTGGATAACTAATAGTTTCTCGATATAGGCAAGGGGAATACGTTCTCGTCATGACGATGCAACATTAACCCTATTAGCTACATTAAAAGGGTTGATACATTAAAAGTCAATGTCAATCCGTCCCGTACACTGTAACTTTGTTTATCTAGTATACAGCAGAGACAGACTGGACAGAATCATAATAGAGCTTAAGATTTGTCCTGCCCAGACTAGCCGCACTGGTTCTGTCTAGCTCATCTGATTGAGCATGTTTGGGGGACTCAACTTCCACTGGGCCACCCTCTCAAGCATTTATTACCCATATTTATTTGGTAAGTGTATATTGTAGTGTCCACCAAATTGCATTTTTTATTGGGGGCAAGGTACTGTAGATGCTAGGGTCTTTGGCTCCCTTTGGAAAGCTACTGTGTTCGATTCCCAGCCCTACCGCTAGGGATTCCTGAGCAAGATGCCAAACCCCTTCCTACTCCCTAAGCCGCTTTGGATTAAAGCATCTGTTAGATAACTTAAGATAAGACGATACAAGATGTTTAGCCCATCTGCGCTTCACACACAACATCGGCCTACGCAGTTGTACCCTGTGTATTGTATACAACCAAACATGTGACATTTACAAGACACATGGCTGGCAGATTTAAACCTCTGAGGTGTCATTTAATTTTAATAGGGCCGTTATTGCATTTACTCGACTATCTAATTAGGATTGGTTCTGGAGTCCGTCCATAAGCGCTGTCTTGCGGGGGACAGGAAGTGTGTGTGTGTGGGGGGGGGGGGGGGGGGGGGAGGCTGGGAGGCAGGAAGGGAAAATGTTTGGTGCGCTATTTAAAGTCTGCCAGGTTGACTCCTGGTGTTAATGACCGCGCTGTGTGGCCTTCGGTCCTCGTCCTGCCCCGGTTCACAATAAAAACACATACTTAATTTCCTTTTTTTTTCTCTTCAGTAAGAGGAGGAGTGTCAGTGCATACTTCAGTCAGCTGAAGGTAAGACGGTGTCTGTTTACGTCTGTCTGTCGGTCTGTCGGTCGGTCTGTCTGTCTGTCTGTCTCACTTCCTGCCTGCCTGTTTTATTTTCTGCTGTGTGTGTGTGTGTGTGTGTCTGTGTGAGAACTACCTCCATGGGAGTGGTAAATCATCCGTCCATCAGCTCTGCTCAGCATGCCTAGCTCACCTCGTTAAACGTGTGACTGGCTCACTGACTCACTGACTCACTGAGCTGTTCTCCCACAGCTGTTTGGCGGTCGTAGAGAGATGGACGCCCTGAAGAAGGAGATGGAGGAGGAGCTCAAGACGAGCACCGAGGACCTGAGGAGCCACGCCTGGTACCATGGACCCGTGAGCAGAGAGGTGAGCACTGAGCCGCGCTGGGCCACCATACCGCGGTCATCCACTGGGTTCTCTTCTGCAGTAGGACCACGGCTTGAGTGTTGCCGCATCTCGTCTGCAGCAGTTTCCTCCTCAATTAGTTTGGCTTTTTTTTTAAGACAGTATCCCCATTTCCACCTGTACAACTGTAAAATATTTGTAGCAGATTAGAGTCACTCAAGAGTCAAGACACAGCCAAATGCTCACAGAGACACGCAAGCAAACACATACACGTACAATGCAAGCTCACATAAGAAGATGCACAATGCATTCCCAAATTTGGTCCCGACTCTGGTTGTGTGTCTTCATATGAGTAATATATAATAACTATAATAAATTGACTTGGATAGAAAGGGTAACACACGATGAATGTCCTTAGTGGAAGCACAGTTAACATGTTCAGCACAGGGGACCCAGGAGACAGACCTGCCCTGCTCTCTGTTGCCATCCAGGGGGCTGAGGCACTGCTGGAGAGGGATGGAGACTTCCTTGTGCGGGACTCCAGCTCGGGCCCCGGGGACTACGTCCTCAGCTGCTACTGGAGAGATGAACCCATGCACTTTAAGATCATACGAGTGGTCTTACGGCCCAAGAAGGTCTGCTTATTTTATTGTTCTGCTTCTTTATTACAGTAGGGCCTAATGTAACTTTATACTTTTTTTATTTATATTTAATAATTATTATAGATTATATAATAAAAGATTATAAAATAACCCTAACCCTAAAGGTGACCTTGGGTGTTTTGAAAGGCGCCTCTAAATTAAATGTATTATTATTATTATTATAATATATATATTATATAATTATTTATTGTATACACATATTATGAGTCTTAATATTGTTCGATAAAAGATTGTTTTGTATTTGTGTGTGACTATTTACTATCTAGTAATTTAGCCGACTCTCTTATCCAAAGCCACTCGCAATGAATTATAATTTCTTTAGATGCGTGTCGTTATAATGAGCAGGTAGAGGATGGGCATCTTGCTCAAGGATGCCGGCTGCGGACATCGGGGTTTAAACCCAGAACCTTTGAGCCGGGAGTCATCTCCCTAACCGCTCCACTCTCTCTCACTCCCCTGGTGTCACAGGGCTACTCCCGGGAGCTCTTCCAGTTCGAGGAGGACCGCTTCGACAACGTCCCTGCTCTGGTACTCTTCTACGTGGGCGGGCGCCGGCCCATCTCCCAGGCCTCGGGCGCCATCGTCTTTCACCCAATCACACGGACCCTCCCTATCCGTGTCATCAGCGAGCGCCAGGCAGAGCGGGCAGAGCGGGCAGGTGGCGGCGGCGGCGGCCACATTATGGCCGGAGGAGGAGGTGGTGTGGCGAGAGCGCGGACGCCACTGGATCGCTGCAAGAGGCGGAGCTTAAGCTACGCAGCCGCCGACATGCTGCACCTCAACAACCCGCTGCTCAGGTGAGCGCACGTTTACCTGTTATTAATGTGTCGGAAATGTGACACCACGCACAGGCTGAACGAGCAAGAGAACAAGACGAGCCGAGCGACGCATTATATTTTTGATGCAATGAACGCAATTATTATTTTCGACACTGTTTGAACTTGATCAGATGACGTTTGCGTTTGCAATTTATTTATTGTTTACAAATTATGAACCAGCTCATGTGGCAACTGTCTTTTAAATCTGTCTGGGCTCTGAGCTGTCTCTATCTTTGCAATTGCAAATAAAGATTTACCAGAGCTTGTCTTTGGTCATGGAACTTTTCCAAGGGAGGAGAAGGCTTTTCGAGTTAGAATCTAGTACAATCTCAGTTGATTCAGCTTGTTTGCTTGCTTCCACGGCTGCATCATGCTGTGATTGTGTGCCAATTTGTTTAATATTTGGCAACCCGGCATCCCCTGAGAATACTGAATCATCATAACACACAGGCTCAAAGAAAAACAAATGTCCGACCCTCAACGGAAATTTCAAAGGAAGACAAACTGGCTCTAGCATTGTTGTCAGAGACGACAGTATTTCGACTGGCATTTTGCATATCATGATAATTTTATGTTTGAGTAAAGTGAAAACTTTATGTACAGTACCTTTTTAAGGTTGGAATTAACCTAGCCATAGCCATTTAAAAAAACAACTCAGATTTATTGTCGTTGATATACTTAAGATTAAATCCAATTTTTGTGTCTGCATATGGAAGTACAGAAGACCTCAAAGACATCTTAGTTTGTAATCAGTTAAATCATGTTATAAACAGCAACAACAGAACAAATTAAAAACAATCAATCCTAATTTATTGTGAAAGAGTCATACTGTCAGTCGAAGGAGCATTAACATAAAGCATTAGCATTTAGCATCAATTCTCAAAACAATCACACTTTAATATCATGCTGCAATGACCCAATCAGCAGGTCTCTCCGTTCTGTGCCTTGTTTTGAAGAGATGTAATTAAATGAGACTGTCATGTTTTTTTTATTGTTGCACTGATACCCACCCCCTGGTATCTGCAGGCATATGATGATAATCAGTCGTGTCATCTGTTGAACGACGATTTTCAGGGTCTAGCACGCACAGCTGACAGCCCCCTAACCCCCCCCCCCCCCCCGGTTGCACAAGACCATGTGTGAGCCCTGCATGTTTTCAATCAGTAACAGGGTGTGAGGATATCTTGGCCCAACTCTGTCCCTTGTCCGTCCAACTATCCGTCTGGACGGTGGCCCGACACAGTTGACGTCATCTTAAGAACAGATTTCTTAAGAATAGTGACCATTCAAAGGATGGGGCATTCAAAGGATGCTGTTTTTTATTCTGACGCAAGGTTTTAAAAGATTTTGAAAGGTTTTAGTCATGTGATTTATAGTATAACCATTGTCTATCTACCAATAGTAAATGCATGGTTGTGTAGTCTTGCTCACACACACACATTTGTCTTCTCTTGTTCCCTGGCAGAAGTGGGAGTCAGCCGGCGAACCTGCAGAACCTGGGACGGAGGCCTTCAATGCAATCTGCCCAATCTGACAGCAACCTGAGAAATGGTATACCCTTCTATAGCCACAGTCCACATGTACTAGTGACTCTAAGCATCAGTCTATTCCTCTGTACCTTTTGAAATCGGCAGATCGCATCCCTCTTATGCACATTACTATATGTGCACTATCCTGTATTAGCTTTGTGTCATCCAGAAGTTTTTAACAATGCGTTGTTTCTTCTTCTGCTTCCTGGTTACCAGGCGTTCCTCAAAACGGTAAATCAGAGAAAGAAGGCCCCGCCCCCATCTCCCCAGTGTTCCGTACCGGTAGCGAACCCATGCTGAGCCCGAACACGCAAAGGTCACGCCCCTCTCTACCAGGTTAGACACTCGTTGCTACTGTTTTGTAATTGAGGGAGATGCAGGTTTTAAAAAAAGTAACTTCTTTTTAAAATCCCAAATCCCAACACACACGCTTTTTTGCTGGGTATCCAGCACCCCTATAACTTAACATGTATAAGATACAAATGTGTAAACCATATTTTGGTCCCTAGGTGGAGGAGTGACCCTACGGGGGTCAGACGGGCAGCTTCACCCCCGTGCTCCTCCTAAACCCCTCAGGGTGTCAGTGGTGTTCCCCAATGCTGTGCTCCCTTCCTCCTACGTCGCCCACGATGACCCCTCGTCCTTCTACGACGAACTCGTGGTTCAGGTAACCCGCCGATTTATTGTACATTTTTCGGATCTCTGCAACGAATCAATTTTGTCCCTCGGTCTGCGTTTCCGTTTTCACTTCATCAAAGTGGAGGTTCTGCATGTTTTGAGAGCTCAGGGATGTCTGTCTGGCTGGCTGTCTGGCTGGCTGGCTGTCCGGCTGGCTGGCTGTCCGGCTGGCTGGCTGGCTTCACCTGATCAGTGGAACCAGTCATGCCTGCCCACTAAGAGCAGCCTCTGGTGGTTTTGTCCAGGTGCCACCACCCAAAAACAAGAAGGGCCACGTGGACCGCCTGCGGGCCGAGGAGAAGTGGCAGAGCCGGGCCCGTCTGACGGAGACCTCCTTCAGCATCCTGGAGCCCCAGGACGAGGGCGCCGCGTCCCACTCGCACCAGAACCACGGGACGGACGGAGTGGAGGACTGGCATTTTGAGCGTCCAAATGTTTGTGATCTTATTTATTTATTTTCAAATCGCTCTGATATTTATTCATTGATGTTAATTATCATCATGATGCTGGAGTGTGATAACGGCGTGTCTGCCCAGGTGGATCCCGGCTCATGTTTCCAGTTGGACCGGTTTGAGTCGACGCTGTTGCCTGAGAACAACCGCCCCCTGGAGCCCAGCGTGCTGCTGGCGCTCAAGGAGCTCTTTGTACGCGCCGACGCCAGAACCACCTCTCTGCACATGCTCAGTGTGGACTGTCAGGTAACCACGGCTTTCTGACTCTGATGGAGCTTTGTGATCACTGTAGTTGCTTGACGTTAGCAACATAGTAGCACAGTTATTCATGAGAAGTACATTTATTTTGCACGTTTCTGAGGTAATCCCAATGGGAGACACGAGGCCAATGTGGGAGATCTAGTTGTTTAGGCAGATGGCTGAGATCAGTGGACTGGGCTTCGTCTTAAGGCTCATAGCCGTAGCCTCATAAATGCGTGAATGATTGATCTATTTAGTGTCAATGATTGGCCCTGGAACACCTTATCAGGGCTCATGTATAACTCTTGGCCTTAATACTTCACACTTCGGCATCCAATTAAAAAGCTCTGCATTCCCCCCGGACCCTTGCTGCCCCCCCCCCCCCCCCAGGTTGCGCGCATCGCCGGGGTGTCCGACGAGCAGCAGAGGAGGATGGGCGTCGAGTCAGGGCTGGAGCTCGTCACCCTGCCCCATGGACACCAGCTGAGACAGGACCTCTTGGAACGGTATGCCCCCCGCCCTCCCCTCCCCTCCCCTCCCCCCCCCGGCTCACTGAGCATCAGCCGTTGGTCCCTCTCACCCCGTCACCGGCCCCGACCTCCGCCTCACCCTCCACCCGGTACTTGTCATCCCGCAGGCACCACCTGATCGCGCTGGGCGTAGCGGTGGACGTCCTGGGCTGCACGGGGTCGGTGGGCCAGAGAGCAGCTGTCCTGCACAAAGTCATCTCGCTGGCCCAGGCCCTGAAGGAGCACGCGCACAATCTGTACTCCTTCTCGGCGGTCATGAAGGCCCTGGAGATGCCCCAGGTGCGGCATTGAGAGCAGGACGTCTTTAATCTGGTGGCGCCGCTTTTCGGTTGGGTTTCAACGGCACGTAGTTGTTGTGAAGTTCCCAGCCGGAGTATATGGACTGCGAAGGCAGGCACCAGGGATGAGTTTAGTCTTTATATCCCTATTTTATTGTTCTTTTTGTTTGTTTGTGTATTTATTGTGCTTTGTCCATTCGCGGCTATTTATTATGGGTGTGTATGTTTTTTTTATGAGTGTATATATTGTGATTGTGTTTCCTTTTTCATTATGTCTTTTTTAACTGTGTGTGTGTGTGTGTGTTCGCAGGTGGTGCGGCTCGAGATGACATGGCGCGCACTGAGGCGGAGCTTCACGGAGAGCGCCGTGTTGTTTGAGAAGAAACTCAAGCCCTTCATGAAGTCCCTGAGCGAGGGGGACGGTGAGTGCACTCCGCCGAGCGGAGCGGACACGGCTTCCCCCCCCCGATTAAACGAGCACCTTTTATGACGCCACCAACGGAAACGTGTGAATCAGCACTGCTGTCAGAGACCCCTAGCCCGGCTCCCCTCCCCGAGGACCCCCAGCCATTGCCTGGGTTTTAAATAGCAGATGGGTGATTAGTACATAGACGGCACCTGCCTCATTAACTCACCTGACTTCTAATGAGGTCCCGAGAGCCCCTTCTATCTCCCGCCCCCCCCCAACAGACACCACTCAGTCCCTCGCACATCCACACGGTCTAAATGGTTGTTTCAGTTTGGCCATTGTTTTCCTCATGCTATTGCCTTCTGCCAACTGGGCTTGGTATCGTCTTCTCTCAAGAGAGTTTTCTTTTCTATTTAATGGCAACAAATATATTGTGGTCCATCTTTATCCAGCCTACATTGTGAATTTGTTCACATTTTGCCGGAATCCACCATGGCAGACACTGAGCGCAAACAAATCCTATTTTAATCCTGGTTCAGACTATTTTAACTAATCCAGTTAAAAATAAGACGTGCAACACATCTCTGATTAATTAAAATGAGAGACGTGAAGTTAAAAGATGTAATTGATTATTTATTTATCCAATATATTCCTTTCGTATGTCTTTCAGACACGGTGGTGCAGGGTCCGGTCGCGGTGCCCCACCTGGTGCCCCTGCTGATGGCCATGGAGGGCCAGGACCCGGGGGAGGACAGCGAACGCGGCTGCCAACTCCTCTACGACATGCTGCAAGCGGCCCGCAACGCGGCGCTCAACGCTCCGGTCTACCAGCGCCACGCCCACTCCCTGCTCACAGGTACCACGCGCGCCTCGGGCAGAGCTCACGGGCAGCCGCCACGTTCTTTAGAGAGGCGTCCGGGGAGATGGGGCACATTGTTTTTACGTTTGCTGATTTGAAACGACCGACGCTGAGATGTAGCCACGGTGGGTAACCACGGCGACTGTACATCTTTCCCACCAGCAGGGGACTGGGAGGCGGTGCCGGAGTTACTGGAGGCCTTCCGGACCGAGTTCGCCCTGCGGCTCTTCTGGGGGCAGGCGGGAGCGGAGGCCGAGAGGCAGGAGCGCTACGACAAGTTTGACACGATCCTGGGCGTGCTCTCGGACAAGCTGGAGCCGGAGGAGATGACCCCCGTGCAGCACCATTGACCACGCCGCCCATGGCCGCGCAAAGACTGACGTGCGATACGCACTTTTTTGCTCAGGGGTTTGCGGCGTCGTTCCAGCTGACCTTTGCCCTTTTGTGTTTTTAAGGCCAACACAGGGAGCCGACCTTTGAACTCTTTTTATCATTATCGATTTTTATCGTTAGGTGTGAACGCACCAAACTTGCACAGCGACAGTTTATGATTTGTCGCGCGACAAATGTGTCTTTTGGTGCGAACGCAGCTTTAGGTGGAGGCCGTGTTGGGGAGATGTTTTTGTTTACTTTTTGTAACCGGTTGAGCGAGTGCAATCGACCTTTTCCTGCTGTAATGTATATTGTACACACCACAAGCACAATTAATGTGGTGTGGTTGTATGGAGATCCCAAAGGAATGTTTATTAGGAGGTAGACCACATTTCAAGTGACTTGGTTTCTGGATGGACCTCTTCTGACTGCTGGTTTAGAGGCTTTATGTTTAGAGTTTTTAATCTTTATCAATAAGCATGTTATAGTCAGCTTCTGCTTTAACCCCCCCCCCCTCTCCCTCCTCCCAATAAACTGAGTTTAGAGAGCCCTCCTGACTATAAAAAGATATACACTGGATTTTTATATTTTCCCCAAATTGTTTATAAATGCAATAAAACTTTCTACCAGGTTTTTTATGACACTGTACCAGCTTTTTGCATGAATAAGTCATAGCATCGAATTTAAATGAAAACAAAATTGTTATATATTTTTTCGCTTAAGATTTAATGATACACTGTATGCACAGTAAATACATGGCTTATTCATATGTATAAGTGAATAATAAACTCAAAATAATGAGAAGTCCACTATTCCAGTAATAGGAAAACAAGAGAAAAGATAACATGTAAACATTAAGTGATTTGTCACTTAATGTGAGGTTGTGAGGTGTGAGGTTCATAAATACTCCTATAAAGTCAAAAGGTGCTATGGTATAAGGAACGGCCTCTTTTTCTACAATAAAGATGGAGTTGTAATTAGCGAGTCTCAAAGATGCATTTTCATTCCATGAAAGAACCGCAATGCAACCAAAATATTTTAAGAGCAGGATGAACAGATTCAGAAATCGTGAAACAGCTGAAGAGACGACCATAGTTATATTTAAAGACAAAGAGGTAAAGGCCAGACTTATGACGGCCCAAGCGTGAATTACAGCTGGCCAACCATGTTAAAACCTTGCAAATGAAATCCCGACAAACTAGCAGACGGATCTAAATGATAAAGGTGAGGGCGTTTGATCAGATGAGAAAATAATCAAGGGGTAGACTTCCATCCTGTACATCCTTGTTCTGGGGATTCGTAAATCCACAGATTAAATGCCACAACATCGGGTAACATCAACCTTGGCTTTTGACGTATAAAGTGTCGGCTTACTATTCCTCCAAACAGGAAAATTATTTTGAAAACTGAAATAAGATATTTATTAACTCTTAACCTTTTTGATATTCATCCTTTGCTGCTCTGCTCTTGCTTTGGTTTTACTCAATATAAAAAAAAAGTAAATAAATAAATTTGGATAACCCTAAAAGTAAAATCTTCCGTAGAATGATAAAAAAATGAGGAGATGAGTTTAAAGATTAATATAGATCGATATTTAGTTAAAAATAAATACCCATGTTATAATTCTAATGCTTTGCATCCAGTTGGAGGTCACAAACTTTTCACATTCGTAGATCACATTATTGTGTAAGGTAGGGAGACTGCAATTCTTATCTAAAAGTGAACTAAAAGCAACAATGGTTATGGTGACCACCTGCTCAGGTGAACCACTGAGATCAGGGTTTTCTTGCTTATTTGTTGAGTTTCTAAAATGGATACAAATCCTATGACAGTTAGTGTACAAAATAGCAACCTGAAGTAGATCATCTTTTATATAATAATGTGGTGCACGAATTAAGGTGATGGGGTAAAAGTCTTTAAGAAGACTGGCATTGCAACAGTTTCATGTAGATGAAGATAGTGGGTGTATGTGTGTACTATTGATTGACGTTGACATAGGATGAAGGGATGTAGCCCTCCTCTCCACTGGCTCTCAGGACCCTCATCCAGCCGTCCCCTTTATCGTCCTCCATCACACTCAACTGCTCCCCCTCTGTGATCGAGACTGTGCCCTCGCTGTTCCCTACAGACACACACACACACACATATACGCAAAGGCATCAACAACTGAAAGCATTGGGAATGTATGTAAAGAGACGTTTCCACACACACACACACACACACACACACACACACACACACACACACACACACACACACACACACACACACACACACACACACACACACACACACACACACACACACACACACACACACACACACACCTTTTGGACTTACCGTCAAACGTGTACAGAGCAGTGCACTGGCCAATGGGAGTCTCCACATCTTCAAACTCGTCAAACTCATACTCGTTCTCACGGGTCGACTGCCGCATGCTGCAGAGTTAACAAGAGAACGCATGACCCAGACATGATACACCTGGCATCCTAGAGATGGTCCTTTAAGTAGACATCACTTCTGTGGACGCATTGATATGCATTTAGAGTCACAGTGGGCCTCACCCTGACTGGAGGTTGTTGTTAAAAGCATTGGCGGACTCCTCTCCTCCAATGGCTTCTGCCAGCCATGTCTGTAAGGGAACCAACAGCAGATGGACCAGACTTCAAATCGACCGCAATTGTTTATGCATGACCTCCTTGTGTTTGTATATGTGCTGCGTTGTGTGTGTGTGTGTGTGTGCTGCGTTGTGTGTGTGTGCTGCGTTGTGTGTGTGTGTGTGTGTGTGTGTGTGTGTGTGTGTGTGTGTGTGTGTGTGTGTGTGTGTGTGTGTGTGTGCTGCGTTGTGTGTGTGTGCTGCGTTGTGTGTGTGTGCTGCGTGTGTTGCGTGTGTGTGTGCTGCGTGTGTTGCGTGTGGTGTGTGTGTGTGTGTGTGTGTGTGTGTGTGTGTGTGTGTGTGTGTGTGTGTGTGTGTGTGTGTGTGTGTGTGTGTGTGTGTGTGTGTGTGTGTGTGTGTGTGTGTTCATATTCAGTACATGCATATTCAATGTGTGCGTGTGAAAGACCTCATATTTGGCGAGTTCCCCCCGCAGGCGCCCGATGTTGTGGGCCGTTTCCTGGATCTGGGGCTCCAGGCTGGACGGGTCTCCCATCTGGGGGGTCTGCTCGTACACACCCTTCATCTTCTCCAGCGCCTCACTGCCAGGACGCAGAAGGGGTAGAAGAGGAAGGGGGAGGGATGACGAGGAACCAGAGGAGCAAAGAAGGACATTTGAGGAGGGGAGGAATGGAGGACGGTGGAGTGGAAAAGGTCATAGAAGAGCACAGGGAGGTTGACAGGGGGGAAGAGACGGGGAGGTGACAGAAAGAGGGAAGGAGGCGAGAAGGAGGCGACAGAGGAGCGGAGGGGGAGAGGAGTGAACAGAGGAAGATTAACGTGACTCATTCGAGATTACCCATTCATTCATTGGTCGGTTCTGCCCAGCGTTCTGCCATAAAAATGCCTGTGGTGAGCTGTGCCCTGCGTGACTAACCTCTTCGCATGAATGAACCGTGCAAAACAAACAATACACAGAGATCTTAAATATGTAGTACAAGTATGACAATTAAAAAAATAACACTTCATTAATCAATGCTTGACACTTTCTGGGAGTGTAGACATACTTTCAGTATGCTGCGGTTCCATAGATATCAGATGGCTTCATAAGAGCCTTTAAAGAATCCTCCCACAACAAAAAAGACTTTCAGAATAGTTACGTTAATCTACGTACAAATGTATGTATGCATGCATGTATGTATGTAAGTATGTATGTATGTATGCACGTACGTCTGTATATTTATCAATACTTATTAATACAAATCTTGTTTGATTTGCACTTTGCTTCCTCCCTACCGGGACTAATTCAGTGTTGCGCCGTCAGATCTTTGTACTGATGAGGGCTGCACGGGATGGAACCGAAAAGGGAAGGGGAGTTTCTTAGACAGGGGAGACTTTCTAAGGTCAAGGGACACGGATCTCACCTCTGGTCCTGTGCCTTGGTCAGCTCCTTGGTGATGTCATCAATCTTCGCCTGCAGCTTCTTCTTCCTCTGCTCAGGGGGAAGGTGGGAGAAGTCTTCTGCTGCAGGAGGCTGAACACACACAGACACAGACACACACACACACACACACACACACACACACACACACACACACACACACACACACACACACACACACACACACACACACACACACACACACACACACACACACACACACACACACACACACACACACACGATTGATTGGGTCATTTGGGATTCGCTCTCTGAATCATCGATCATCTTTTCGAACGTACGCAACCAGAGCAGAAAGACATGTATTCACCACTAGATGTCACTCTTTCCCCAATCCGCAATAACTTGTAATAAAACACATTATGGTGAAAGTGTGAAATTGTTTTCCCCACACTGAAACTGAAAGCCCTTTTTATTTTATATAAATAAATAGAGCTTTCTAGATTAATACATTTTACAAGTAAGGCTGTTATTCTCCACCACAGTAATGGAATGGTAGTCAGACACAACTACACCACAAAGGAACCAGGGAGATATGGAAAGACGGAGAGGAGTAGTTATATAGGTCAAACCCCTGTAGCATCCAGACATTAAAAACAGGATAAATCTTCCTGAGGTTAATCGGGGAAAACCACTGAATATAAATTAAAAAATTATAGTTGCTGATCAAGTGTGATTCTAAATGAATTGATATTACAACGGTTGATTAAATAAGGGCAACTCAATAATAGGATCAATATTATGTTGAAAACAACATATATGAATAAAATGTTTTTGGACTAAAGTCTACAGATGACAAATAGTTTCACTTTTTGTTAACAGTTTAGCTCTCGCGTTGGAAACAATTTATGCCAGATTTCTCTATGACCAAGCACACATGATGAGCAGATAGTATTCCCCTCTGAACAGATCCCACCACCAGATTACTGAGTCCAACCGCCCGTAACTATAACAACCGTTACCATGTGCTTTTCAGCATGTGAAATCTAGACAGAGAAAAATGGTAGACTTCATGTAAGACACACACAAAACATTTAAAGTACATGCCAGTTAGTGTTTTTTTCCAGACGGGAGAACGTAGCCTCAGACACACCTATGTCAGCATGCATCCTATTATTAATACATTCATTGACTCTTACGACTTAACATAAGCATGCTGTGTATCATCATCATGAATGAATGGGTGCTGCGCCAACAACAAGAACGACACAACCTAACGATGCGACATCAACAGGACATTGGCTGCCACGGATGGAGGAGGGGGGCGGGACCAGAACGTACCGGGCTATCCGATTGCCCAGCGCAACTCACCCAGGTGTGCTTGAGCAAGGGTCTTAAAGAGGCTACCCTGGGCGCGACACAGCGCTTCAAGTCCCGCAGACAGAGGGAGAGGGGGGATTGCGGCAATTTGGAGAGGGGAAGGGGGGGGAGGGGCAGGGTTGGGCCGCCAGGTGGGAACGGAGACGAGGGGGGAGAGAAGGGGGGAGGGGCCGACTGAGAATCAGAAGGAAAGAGAAAATGATAGGATTTATTTGGAAGCTGACTGAGAAAAATGCGGAAGGGGTTCAGTTCTGAGTAAATAAGATGAAGAAGGGGAAATGAAAGAGGAGGGTGATTGAGTGAAATAAGTGATTATTCAGCACCTTGTGGACCCAGTGTGATGGAGCAGGGACTGTTTGGGCACGTCGCAGCAGGAGATTGAATAACCCTCCAGGGCAAAGGGGCGGGGGAGACATGAGTGGAATGCGTTTGTGTGTATTTGTATGCCTGTTTGTGGTGTCTACAGCGTGCGAGTGTGTGTGTGAGTGTGAGCTTGAGTGTATGTGTGTGTGTGTGTGTGTGTGTATGTGTATGATTTGGTGTGGAAAAGTGTAAGGAGAGAGCAGAAGGGATTAGAAGAGAGCAGAATTTGTGAAAATAAGCAACCGACAAAATGAAGGTCCCTTCCCTCTCTGTTCCCTCCCTCCTGTTACGTTTCTCCACCATTGAGACGTTTTGCATCCACACACCTGTGAGGAGTTATATGTGGAATATGAGATTGACCAGCAAGATTGAAGCCCTGATCCAATCAGTGAAGACTTGTCCGGATGGTAGGATTTGAGAGAGGCGGAGCCAAAGATCGCGACTGTCATACAGAAGCGGGTGCAGTCAGCTCGAAACTGATTTTCTCACAGATCATTTCCCTCACTAATAGCTGACGGCTATGGCAATTTTAACAAGCAAGACTCAGATTATAGCTTGTGAATCATACCTACAGCAACAGAGCAATGAGAAAAGTGTGGTTTGGAGAGAAGGTGACAATAAATGGAGAGAAAAGGAGGTTGGAACAATAAGGCATATTTGGGCTTTAGGATTCTACTTCAATTCCGTTCATGGAGCTTCTTCAGAATAGCGGAGTAGCATTTTACCTTTGTTTTCTTGCTAAAAGGCCAGAGCTTTGGCCTAACTCGCTGCGGATAGAGGCTTAAGTCAGAGGTTGCCGGTTTGATTCCCTGGGTGTAGTCTTCAAACTCCACATCGGCGGGTCTTTCGAAACCGGACTTGTGTTGCTCAATGAAAAGCAATGAATCCTATGAGGCAAAAACATGCAAAAACCCAACACACCCATGCAAACATCCCCCCCCCCCCAATCACACACACACACACACACACACACACACACACACACACACACACACACACACACACACAGTTAAATATAAGTAGAGACTGGTGTACTGGAAAAAATGTCACACCCACATGCAAACGCAAGAAGGCAGGAAGGTTACCTGTTTCTCGTTAGTTTTACCCCCTGCTGAGGAGATGCCTTCTAGACACTTAGAAATTATGGGCATAACCCTCTTCTCCATCTCCGAGAACTGGCAGTAACCCTCTGCCAGTCGTCTGATCCTCGTCTCCTCCAATTTCTGCATGGTCTGCTCAGTACATACCACACAAATACACATAAGCAGGCATTCACACACACCATTGTTTGGTAAAAGGATGATATTTGGGATAATGAACACATTACCTCAATAACTTTTTCTTTTTATCAGTGACTCAGAGTGTGAGTGTGAGTGTGAGTGTGTGAGTGAGTGAGTGAGTGAGTGAGTGAGTGAGTGAGTGAGTGAGTGAGTGAGTGAGTGAGTGAGTGAGTGAGTGAGTGAGTGAGTGAGTGAGTGAGTGAGTGAGTGAGTGAGTGAGTGAGTGAGTGAGTGAGTGAGTGAGTGAGTGAGTGAGTGAGTGAGTGAGTGAGTGAGTGAGTGAGTGAGTGATTGAGTGAGTGAGTGTGTTTGTGTGTGTGTGTAAGGAAATAGCTACCCATATAACACACTACCCATGTGTGAGACTTAAAAACATACACTTTGAAAAATGTAAATTAAATTGTTTTACCAGCGCAGTCTTACGTTAAAGATTTGAGGTATCTCTGTGTAGTAAAAGTGGCTCTGCTCCTTGTTGTATTTCTGTAGTTGGGCTGCATAGTCATTCCTGCACTCCTCAGCTGTGTGAGTGCGGGAGCTGGAGTGCTGCTTAGCCTAAAAACATCCGGAGACAGAACCAACACATTCAGACACTCAAGAAAGTCGAATTATTGGCTTAGTCCGACTATGATTGGATTATTAAAATGCATGTATACACCTTAGTCGGACTAAAAAATCGAATCCAGTTACTCATAGTTTAATTAAGACCCTAGATTATTCGATTGTTAGTCGAATTAAGCGTGCATGTATACGGTCAATCGGATTTGAATCGGATTATGCGTTCTACGCATGCTCGAGATTTTTCCCAGGGGCCTTGAGTATAAGGAGACGATAGTTGTGTTGTTGTCGCCGTCAGAAAACTAGAAACTGCCATTTATTTAAAAAGGTGGCGGAGAAGATGGAGGAAGTCGGTGAAGTGCCAACGTAGTTACCCCCTATAAGAAGTGTATCATCATCAACATGCATTCAGTACACATTACGCTTCTGTTACGAGAGTTGCGTATGTGTGTGGGCGAGAATGGCAGTGTGTTTGAGTGATTCCCGGAGGAGCATACGACCGAGGTCGGAACAATGGAGTGTCGGAGAAATGGACATGGACCTGAAGTGAACTGACAGCTGTCTACTGAGAACATCTTTCTCGAATGCTGCGGCCGCCTGAGTTTGTTGTTGCTAGTGACGTAAAGCGGTCAACCGGTGGCTCTATTATCACTAGCTGAAATGGGCACAGCACCACCTATCGTAACGGGGTATGAAATGCTTCTGCCAATTAATTGATTTTCTCACCGCCATGTGTACTCGGACAATTGCAGTTGTCCGATTGAGGACGGGGATAGTCGAACTATGGCTTAGGTCGGCTTAAGCTGTGCATGTAAACGTACTGAGTGTTAACGGACAGAAGAACCAACACATTTAACAGACAGAAGAACCAACACATTGTTCACAGAGAGAAGAACCAAAACAGATAACAGAGAGAAGAACCAAAACAGATAACAGAGAGAAGAACTAACACAGTTATACGACAGAAGAACCAACGCAGTTAACAGCGAGGACAACCAACACAACGTTAAAAGACAGAAACAAAACAACGTTAACAGAAAGAAGAACCAACACAATGTTAAAAGACAGAACCAAAACAGAAGCCAAAACACAGCCAACCCGCCCACCAACACATGAAAGGACTTAGAAAGAGAGGCCGGGGGACGATGAATGGAGAGGAATAAAGGAGGATTGAAAGAAAGAAGGTATGGAAAAAGAGGTGGCAATGTGTGTGTGTGGGGGGGGGAGAGGGAGGCAAAGAGAGGGAGGAATAGGAGAATATAAAGTAGAACCCAACTTTGCGGCGAATACAATTCAACTAAATAAATCAAAAACCTGTTTACCTTCTCCACGTCCAGCTTGGTGGCATTCACGTCAGCCTCTGTTTTCTCCGCTTGCTGTGTTGCTTTCTCGGCCTCGCCCCACTCCTTAGCAAATCGCTTTTTAGTCTGGAGGAAGACAGACACATGCACATATAAAAGCAAGGTACAAACATAACCACATATACACACACCTGGGTAGCCTAAAAGGAAGATCAATAGCATGGGTCCAGCGTATGAAAAGCATTCCTTCAATAGTAATTATTTTGATATCCGCGAAGAGCTTCACACAGACACAGATTGGTGATCATTTTTTTGTTAGAACTATTTTCACGGACGACGAACGACACTCACACTTTCCAGCTGTTTGAGGCTGGCCTCCAAGCTCTGTTGTGCTTTCTTGGCGTCTGCGAGATGCTATGGAGGGAAACAGGTGAGGGGGTTTACAGCATCTCATCCACAATATGCATCACCTAACTTCTACTTTGATGGGCCCCATATTGGATCATCAGGTGGTCTTAGCCATTTTCAATGTACGATGGATAGAGCAAACTGCACATTGTAGACATACCATAGATAGAGCAACCTGTACATTGTAGATATACCATAGATAGAGCAACCTGTACATTGTAGTTGTACGACAGATAGGTCAACCTGTACATTGTAGACATACCATAGATAGAGCAACCTGTACATTGTAGATATACCATAGATAGAGCAACCTGTACATTGTAGTTGTACGACAGATAGGTCAACCTACTTAGCATACCAGTGGACTGTACCAACTAGTAGGCTCAAGATCTATCCATCGTACAGCCGCTTGTAGACTCCTACGTGTGAGCTCACTGTAGTGTACGGCCTGAAATGGCTTGTAACGGCTTATCCTGACATCATAGGGGTTCCCTAAACATGACCTTCTGGCCTTCCATTTGGTTTCCTTCCCATCGCCGAGTCTTTTTCTCACCGTCTTGCGCTCGCCTTTGAGGTCTTGCAGGTACTTTGTGAGTTCCACACAGATGCCAGTCATCATGTTCTCAGCGATGACCTCCCGTTGGCCGGCATAGTCGTTCATCTCATTCAGGATGTCCTGGAATGCAGCGTGATTGGAGAACCTGGAGGCGCAGGCGGGACAAAATTAGGAAATCTTGTTTGTTTTCTTTTGTCCACAGGGAAATATATCAATAGGGATCTCACCGATGAGAATTTGGCAAAGTCAACTGGGAAAAGATGGGTGGGACAAGGCCATAATATAAACCAAGTCTGTCCTTAGCTTTGAAAGCTTTGAGTTGCATGCATGGGTGCAGTTGAAACGCTCTTGGCTCCGGCAAACACACACACACACCAGAACAATTTGACGTAGCCGATTGCCTTCATGTCCTTTGGGGGCGCTAGCTTCAGCTCACCTGGACACCCTGGTGAACACTGGCTTAATGACTGTAGTTCACCCATGACACACCGTCAGCATGTATCATGACAGTGTGAACACATGCTTGGTAGAACAACAACAAAAAATGTAACAGTGACAGGAAGGCCTGGGGCGATGGTCTTTTAGGAAGCAGAGCTTTTAATTAAAGTCAGTATGGTGCCCATACGTCTAGCGCCACCGTGAGCCTTAGTCAGATGGCATTCCCATAGGTTGTGAGTAAACCTGAGCCTTAATGAGTGTGGCTAAAAATGTTTGTTTTTTCCAATTTCAGATGCTGAACACAGAACAGAAAAGGGATGACTGCAAGATATGGGGCAGAGCGTTTAGGATATCAGTTGAAAATGGTTAAGAATGAGAGCCAATAGGCATGACTCTCTCGTTCTCGTTCTCTCTCTCGTTCTCTCACTTGCTCTCCGGCTCCTCCTTGCTTCCTCGTTTGGTGTACTTCTTAGTCAAATTCCTATTAAGCAGAGACGGGGGCAGAGTGAGACATACTGCACATTCTAGTTCCTGTTTGGACCCAAGTGGCACACATTCATAGTCGACTGTTCGTACAATTCAACAGCCAAATTGTAACCCACAGCTTAAGGGTATGTGGGCAACGTCTAGGGGTGCGTCCAGCTCACCTGAGCTGCTTGGCGTAGCTCTGTTCTATCTCAGTGCGCTCCTTCACAAACTTGATATAGCGCTCCACAAGGTCGAGGCCCGACTGGGTGTGTTTGTCGATGACATCATACTGGTCCTAAGGAAATGGAAACAAATATTTGACTAGGTGAAAAAAAAACGGGAATACTCAGGACATTGAGACACAAGCACTGGCGCTCTACGTACACAGATATTTAAAACCTAATTTTTGCCTATCTCTATGGGCTTGGCTATTTGCAATCAGTGGCAGGAGCTATAAAACAGAAGGGTGATGGGGGATAAAGAGCAAAGGGTAACGCAAACAATGCACTTGTTTGATTGCATGCAATTGCTAGAATTACAACGAGACCTCGAAAACAATGACCTAATAGTCCCGTGAGACAGTTAAGATATTGAAAATCCATCTGGAAAAAACAATTGATTTCCAAATATGGGTGCGGCCTTAACACCAATAAGCGGCCATCTTGCTCTGGTCGTTCTCGAGGAATCCGGTTTAAAGTAAAAAGCAAAAGATATTCTATCCTCAGAGCCTTCCGTTCAGATTTGTGTTTATCTTTTGACAACATTATTCATTCAGTTTAAGGTAAAAAGTGTTTTGTTAGCCTCCCTTTCATTTATTTTTAATTTGGCCGATTGCGACCCTCCATGTTCGTCAGGAACTAGAACTCCCTCCCCAAAAAGTTCTGATCGGTCCAAGCATTTTGATTTTTTTTAGAAAAGGCTTTCAACAGGATTGAAGCCACGCTAGACCAATCAGCAGAGAGAAGCAGAACGTGACCTTGCGATATACTTCTCATGACGCCAATGTCTCTTTCTATTTAGGGGCTTATCAGAGCCATTACCTCGTGGGATGTCACACATCAAATCAAAGCTTGTCTTTCGGTTTCCCTAAACATACTGTGATTTGTCAGTTGCAGCCTGGCCCATAGAAGCCATCTAGTGGTTGTGGTTGCGTGTGTGTTTGTTTATGTGTCATTAATAAACCCAGGCAGCCGCAGGTAGGGGTGACTGGCTACACTACATGTATGGATGAACCAGTTCTCTGCGTCTTCTATTCTGGTACAGCTCCACCTTCAAAAACAAAATCATTATACTGTTAAACTCTCCATGTTCGTCAGGAACTAGAACTCCCTCCCCAAAAAGTTCTGATCGGTCCAAGCATTTTGATTTTTTTTAGAAAAGGCTTTCAACAGGATTGAAATCACGCTAGACCAATCAGCAGAGAGAAGCAGAACGTGACCTTGCGATATACTTCTCATGACGCCAATGTCTCTTTCTATTTAGGGGCTTATCAGAGCCATTACCTCGTGGGATGTCACACATCAAATCAAAGCTTGTCTTTCGGTTTCCCTAAACATACTGTGATTTGTCAGTTGCAGCCTGGCCCATAGAAGCCATCTAGTGGTTGTGGTTGCGTGTGTGTTTGTTTATGTGTCATTAATAAACCCAGGCAGCCGCAGGTAGGGGTGACTGGCTACACTACATGTATGGATGAACCAGTTCTCTGCGTCTTCTATTCTGGTACAGCTCCACCTTCAAAAACAAAATCATTATACTGTTAAACTCTTCAGACACACACACACACACACACACACACACACACACACACACACACACACACACACACACACACACACACACACACACACACACACACACACACACACACACACACACACACACACACACACACACAAACCTGTTAAGCAGGTAGATCAAGAGTATCTGTAGTCTTATACGCATGTGAAAACACACAGTGAACGCATACACTCAAAGAACACATATGTTTGGTAGCGTGTAATCACACCCACAAAAACAAAACAGTAGGTGGGGTCTATGGTAGTCTGTCAGACAATAATCTTAACTATTCTACCCTTGTTACTGTGTGTGTGTGTGTGCGTGCGTGGGTGTGTGCGTGCGTGTGTGTGTGTCTGTTAGCATGCCTGTATGAGTGTTGTGTGTGTTCTCCTAGGTCGTAGAATCTCTTGGTGCCTGAGACACAGATACAGTTTTCTAAAAGGGTGTCGCAGGTCTGAGGGGAGCTAAATGCAGATCATACACTAACATAGTTTGCTTTGTCCTGGATAATATGTGTGCGAGAGAGAGACAGAGAGGAAGAGAGAGAGAAAAGGTTTCTGAGAGGATGCCTGAATTCCAGAGACCACAACAAATCTATGTATGAGAAAGACAGAGAGACAAGACAATGAAGGAATTGGCAAACAAGACTTTGGGTCTGGATGACCTTATAGTTAACTTATTTGGAGCCTCCGCCCTATGACGGACACTCCCAGGGGCCTATCTAAAGTCACACTGGGTCAGTCGTGTCCCACCCCTTTATGAGAGCAATGTGTTCTCCACCGTCATGAGCTAAACTGCGATTATTCATGAGCTGCTAATAGTTTGCACATTGCTCTACTACTGCCAGATTCTTCTTTCTGTGCTTTTTTGGGAACTAGAACCAAAAGTGCACAAACTCGTAAACTCTTGTCTACTATGTATGTCCCAGACAAGTTGCAACATCTATCCCCAACAACCAAGGTTGCAAGTTTCCATTGCTTTCCCATGGCTACAGTCGTGTGGGAAAACCAGCGGCAACAAAAACCTGGGAACCATGCCTTTTCCAGGGACACTCTTGGGCATCTGACGTTGCCTTTTGACCCCAAAAACAAAACTGTCGTCACACAGATATAGGCTTACTGGAAGTAGAGGGGGCACGTGAGCATCGCGGGCACAGCAGGTCTGTAAAGGAAAAGCTACTGTATATAGGACTATGTGTTCACAATATAAACATCCGTCCGTATGGAATTGTAGACGAAATGACAGCATGAGGAACCATATTTTAGCTTGCATGGCCACGCGTTGCACACAGGAGGATTGTTGTTGTCACAGTCACACACTGGGAAAGGGAATTACGTCTTAATTGGATTTGGGAATTGTGGCAATTGACAAATAGGCCTATGACATGTCAGAAATAACTTGAATAGATTTCCTTTATTTTCGCCCACATACAGACAATTGTAACATTGTAATTAAATAGGATAGTGGGTCTAGTCACGGGTTTCCTAAGGCCCCTTACAGTCATGTAATTAACTGGACATGGTACGAGAATAATTTAACACCGAAGCATAACACGTTGACAGTAGCCTAGGATTTATATAGGTATTGTTATGGTGAAGAAAATAAATGTATCCGGATGCACAGGAAGAAAATAGTAAGGAACGAGAAAGAAAGCATGTAGTTCAAAGTGATCTTGTCACGGTGCAATCTGTGCTTGAGTCAGCGCTTAAAAATTGAGATAAGACTATATAACTCGTCCCTTTCACATACACGAAGGCCCAAGAGAGAACTTTTTAAGTCAATCATAACCAACATCCAAGTGGAAAACGGTAGGCCACCCAAGAATGTATCCCAATGTGTTTTACAGCAGGCAACATGAACTAGCCCTAGGTGAAAAGTGGCAACTTAAACTATGTGTCGCTAAACTCCGGATCATTTTGTAGTTTAAACGTGCGTGTGTGTGTGTGTGTGTGTGTGTGTGTGTCTGGGGGGGTAATGTGCCATTCCTTCCATGCAGTGATAAGGTAAGCGCCTAGGATTGCGAAACACTGTGGCTCTCCACATTAAAGGTGTCGTATTGTCCTGTCAATGCGGAGCTGCCTAACCCAGGCCTAGAGCACGAAACAACGTCCGATGCAGAGCGGGTCAAGGAAAAAACAATAGCCCCTACAGCCAATTACTTTTTCGAGGATGTTGGTCATTAAAACGCAAACCAACAAACCCCTCAGAATAGTACTTTAAATAGGGGCTTAGTGCATCGTGTTATGTCAGCTGTCAAAAACTTACCCAAAGATCGGTTCCCCAATCCATGTTTTTGAAAGTTGTCGCGCAGCGAAATCTACCGAAATGCTGGCTATAAGTGAAGTTGTATATGATACCCAGAATCTTCCCTCTCGAAAGTGAAGGAAGGAAACGATTCAAGGAAGTCGACGCCTTCTCTTTGGCGAGCCTGTTTCTTTAAACGAAAGAAAATATGTTTGCTTGGTTTTCCTGAAACAAGTTTGGTCCCAGGCGCAGTGAGAGAGAGAGCGAGGGAGAGGTGGAGAGCGCCGTAGAGTGACCGGGAGAGGGAGGGAGAGAGAGAGGGAGGAAGGGGAGGAGGGCGTTTTTTGAGTGCGATATGCGTTTCAGCAAATATGACTCGTCAGTCATATCTGCACAACTATGTGAAATACTGTAGCCTATGTATTTCTCTTTTTTTATTTTGTGTTCATTTATGTTACACATGTATTGGCGCAGTCGCTAGTGCGTGCCAATTAAATTCAGAATGCAGCAATTGATTTCGATAGCATTGTCTCGATCACCCTGAACAAGGCATATACCTGATCAACTACAACAGTGTGTAGGCTACGCTTTGCATTGAAATGATGACGTGCCCTTACCTGCATTGTTTCACGTGGCCACGCCTCTTTTCAGGTGGGGTTGAACAAGCCTGACACCAAGTGTTGTCAAACAGGAACACAAATATTATATTTTTTCAGCAAATATGATGCAGCCTGTGTATTTTCTAGGGAATAACTTAACATTAAGGCTGTTTTTTAAAGACTTTATCACAGTAAAATTAAAAACAGACATCAGTCACTCCGCAGTGTATATATGTGTGTGTGTGTATGTGTGTGTGTGTGTGTGTGTGTGTGTGTGTGTGTGTGTGTGTGTGTGTGTGTGTGTGTGTGTGTGTGTGTGTGTGTGTGTGTGTGTGTGTGTGTGTGTGTGTGTGTGTGTGTGTGTGTGTGTGTGAGAGAGAGAAAGGAAGAGACTGCCTGCAAGTCTTCGATGAGATAGTGTGTGTGTGCGTGCGTTTGTGTGCTTGCATTTGTGTGTTCCTTCCTGTCAGGGGAAACATCATGCCGATGTATGTGTTCTCCAGGCTACAGCAACACATCCACAAACATCCCTTCCTATCACTCAAACCTCTTCTCCTCCTTGGTCGACACCACGCTCCCATAAGCCCTGTCTACATAACAACTTTATTTTAACTGAGTTTAAGTAAACACTAATAGTGGGACACGAGATGAACCACATTGTAAGGCACATGGTCCCTAAGCTTCCAGACAGACGCCTGACAGACAGACACACACACACACACACACACACACACACACACACACACACACACACACACACACACACACACACACACACACACACACACACACACACACGCGCACACGCACATGCACACAGACACACACATATACACAGACGCACACATAGACACAGACACACACATAGACACAAACACAAACACACACACAAAAAGACACACATACACACACACACAGACACCCACCTACACTCACGGAAGAAGGCATTCACTCCTCTGGCAATGGCGTTGTCGTGAGAGCGCGTATATTTCATCTCAGCCAGTTGGCAGGTAATACTAGGACTGGCTCTGGGCCACAGACACCAGCAGAGTTAGAATCATAATCATCTCGGGATGGACAGAGAGAGCGAGAGAGAGAGGGGGGGAGAGAGAAAAAGAGAGAGAGAGAGAGAGAGCGAGAGAGAGAGGGGGAGAGAGAGAGAGAGAGAGATGGAGAGGAAGTGAGGGAGCGTAGATTGAGAGGAAGAGGGGGGAAAGACAGAAGAAGGGAGGGAGACAGAGAGGAAGTGAGTAAGAGAGAGAGAGAGAGAGACAGAATGGTTGGCAATAGAGAGAGAGAGAGAGAGGGAGAGAAAGAGAGAGAGAGTGGTCAGAAGGCCAGGAATGTAAAACATGTACACCATGTTCTGAATAAGGTTAAATGACACATTCAGGGTTGTTCACCGTTCTCAAGTGCTCTATAGATGTACCAAACAGCCGTTTATGTCCGAACTTAATATCGAGAGCCATTCAGTGCAAGGGTAACTGTGTTGAAATGGATGGCATTCATTTAGAAAGAGGAACATCGATCTAGCGCAGCCTCTAAAACCGTCCACTTCAAATCATCCCCGTACCTAGTACCCGCTGAGCACAAATAAGAGAAAGCCATCATTTATAATTGCTCAGCTATTCGGCTATGGTAACAATTGTTATAATGGACTAATGTTCAGAGAAGTAGTAGAACTACTCACTCAATAAATGTCGCTATGGCAACACCCTTTAAACCTTTGCAACCTTTCGCAAAAACAAGTAGGGGTTTCAAAATTGTAAACAACATGTGTGTGTGTGAACATGAGTGCACAATAAGTCAACGTATGTGGAATGTTTGAGGAGGGAGAGGTGGTTGGCTGGCGGCTCGGTCTCACCGTGGTTATCTGATAGCTCAGTGTGTTTACCAGAGTCTCAGAGAAGGGTCAGGCCGGACTCGACTGATCCCAGAGGTTGGTGCGCCGAGGTTCCGGCCAGTGAGAACATTGCCACTATAGCTCCATGGTCAGAACATGTTCCCACCTCTCGTACTCTTGTGTTCCCTCCTCTCCTCTCCCCTCCTCTCGTGTCTTCTCCAGCTCCTGCACGAAAAACCAAGGGGGGTGTTTGGACATCCACCAAATTAATCTGATGCATGGAATTGGCTGGGATGGGAGAGCAGAGATCAAGCCACAGGACTCCTCCGAGGTCTGGGGACGGATCTATCTCTTCCTTTCTTCCCTGAATTTTTTTTTCTCTTTCGTCCCTCAGTCCGGCAACTCCTGCTCTCTCTCTCTCTCCCTCTGTTGGAGGGAAGGAGATAGAGGACGAGGAAACTGAAGGAGAGACAGAACGCCAGTGGCTGTGTTTTGACGTCTAATCCATTTTAATAAATTGCCTGGAGGTCATCTCTCCACAGTCTGAGGGAAAGGGAGGAGAGGCAGTTAGGTTCTCTTCATTTTATTTACTCTTACCGAACAGAAACAACCTCCCAAGGAGAGGTCTATGGTTCTCAAAAATCCATCTTCAGTAGATTG
>NC_079414.1:19197978-19205478 GCF_026213295.1 Gadus chalcogrammus | reverse complement strand
CGGTAATTCCTCCCCTAATGTGTTTCCTTTTTTATTATCCTGAGCGTGATCAGCAAGTGTGGTATCTCTCTCCCTTCCTCTCTCTTGGTCTCTCTCCCTGTCTCTCTCTCGGTGTCTCTCGGTGTCTCTCACTGTCTCTCTCTCGTTCTCTCTCTGTGTCTTTCTCTCTCTCTCGCTCTCTCTCTCTCTCTCTCTCTCTCTCTCTCTCTCTCTCTCTCTCTCTCTCTCTCTCTCTCTCTCTCTCTCTCTCTCTCTCTCTCTCTCTCTCTCTCTCTCTCTCTCCCCATCTCTCTCCCCCCCTCTCTTTCATTGTCTCTCCCCCCCTCTCTCTCCATGTATCTCTCTCTCTCTCTATCTCTCTCTCTCTCTCTCTCTCTCTCTCTCTCTCTCTCTCTCTCTCTCTCTCTCTCTTGCTCTCTCTCTCCCTGCCTCTCTCCATCCACACATCTGCTCCTCAACCCTCTAAACTCTCTCTGTATCTCACTGATGACGAGGACCACCTCAAGGCTGTCTACTCTTTTGTAATAAAGGGCCTGATTTCCCTTTCCTTTAGTGTGTGATGAACAACAAAAAACAAACGTATTGATCGGCTCAGTAGACCAGACGTTTCTCTGTCCTCCTCCAAAGCGGACCTTTTCTTGTTTGTCTCGTGCTGACAGTGGTTCCCTATTCCAGTCGTCATAGGTGCTTTGTGCTTTCCCTCTCTTCGGTGCTTGCCCTCTCCCCCCTTTCTCCCCTGCTCTCTCTGCCTTGTCAGTTGCAAATGGACTCCGAATTGAAAGAGCACATCGAATACATTTATTTTCTTCATCTCTGCATTCTCTGCCCAACTCGCTCACCCGGCGTGTCTCGCTGTCACAACAACAGTGTATTTATTTTGATCTGAGCTGCATGGGTGTCCACGGTATCCCAGGGTAGAAGGAGCACATCAGCCCATCTGCCGCCCCCCCCCCGGGACCCCCCGGGACCCCCCGGGACCCCCTGGCACTCCTCCCCTCCCCGTACCCCTCTTCTTCTTCTACCTCCTCCTCCTCCTCCTCCTCCTCTGCGGGCCATGTGTAGGGATGGTGTCCTCGTTTCCCTGGCTCATTTCCTCATCATTATTTAAGCACCATTACAGCACCACGGTCTCAGACTCTTCGTCTTACTTTTCTTGCTCACATCTCTACGACTGTCACGGTAACGGAACCTCCGAGACCCTCCCTGCTCCGCCTCCTTCTCCACCTCCTGAATCTCTCTCCCTCTCTGTCTCCCTCTTTCTCTTCACTTCACTTCTTCATGCTTTCTGTCCCCCCTTCAACCTATCTTCCCTCCCTCCCTCATTCCCTCCATCCATCTCTCTGTTCCTCCTTACCTCTCTCCCTCCCTCCCTCCCCTCCTCCCTCATTTTCTCCTTCCAGCCCTCCTTCCCTCTTGACCTTCTTAATCCCTCCCTCCTGTCCTCCCTCCCTCCCCCCATGTCCCAGGTAGTCTCATTTAATATGAGTCAATAATTAATCGGGTGACAGCCACCAGGGGATGGATGGATTGGACGGATTGAGATGAATAACTGAAAGGGTCAAAATGATGGACCCTTAATATACATAGCTCTACATTTTGTTATAACCAATGATATATCTGTGTGCGTGTGCATGTGTGTGTATGCATGTGTGTGTGTTTGTGTGCATGTGCGTATGTATGCGAGAGAGCTTGAGTGTGTGTGGTTTTGTGTGTGTGTGTGTGTGTGTGTGTGTGTGTGTGTGTGTGTGTGTGTGTGTGTGTGTGTGTGTGCAATGCATGTGTGTTTGCATGGGTTTGTGTGTAATCCTGTGAGTCTATTTGTGATTATCTATATTCATCTCCAAGATGTGTGCGTATCAGTGCGTGGAATTCCAACGGGCCTCCCGGAAAATAACATTCCATAGTGCAGAAAATGGCGGCAGGAAGCATGGACCATCGAATCAGGAAGGAGGTCAGGCCAGGACAGGAAGAGTCCACAGTCCCAAGACTAAGTATGATGCAGAAGTGTTGAAACATCAGGAGGCACATGCAACAGACAGACACACAACGGCACACAGCTGAAACATTGGGTGTGCCTATTAACATTTTTTACTGTGGGTGTGGCCTACAGCGATGAATCATGGCTACAGTGATTAAGTATTTACAAAGTGTTACATAATCAGGTATAATCTGCATATATTGTCATTGAAATATTACACATTAAAGCTGGGGAAAGAAATGTATTTTATTAGGATATTCTTTTGAAAATCTGTTAACATCCCGACAGCAATTAAAAAATCAAATGCTTTAAAAAAAGAATAATTAAGATAACAGCATCTGTGGGTGTCACATGTCTGTAATGAGCCTGTCCAATAACACTAACAGCCCCAACCCTAATTGGATGGCCCACCTGTCAGTCTACCTACCAACCCGGCTACCTGTTCACAATCTGTCAGTGCACTCATTGCGCATGACCGGGGTCAGACATGAGGCTAGGCTGCCCTATTGCTAAAGCCATAGCGAGCTGCTTTGGAGAGGGGCCTGAAGGGATGGATGGGATGTTTTCAGTTGGATGCTTTCAGAATCTGGCTCACTCTGGCTGGCTTCTCCAAAACGCCTACCATTACGCTTTAATATTAATAACATGTGAGGAACAAGAACAGATGAATTGACGCCGTGTGGTTTTTGCCTGAATGGAATATCACAATTACTGTAGCCATGGCAACTGAAGGGTTACTGTGTAGTACAAAGCATTTTTTTCCTTGCATTGCACCGTTATTTCAATAGCTTTCAACCAATTTTACCCCTTTTTCGTACATTGTTGGGATATGAATATAATTTATGCAGGAGTGTGAGTGTGTGTTTGTTTGCGTATGTGTGTGTGTGTGTGTTTGTGCGCCGCAGTGCTTAGGTTATTTTCTGCGATGTGCTCTTCCATTACAAGTCCCGTCAGAACCAATAACAGCCTCATAAACAGCAGCGTCTTAGAAGCCCCAGTGACCTGAGAGCTGTTGTTATCTAACACCTCTGCTCATTGGCTGATTTTATACTATTATCCACGCTTCAGATAATCAGGTCTAGATCTCACACATAGGCACAGAAACACACACACATAGAGATCCAGGTTCTACTTTCCCTCATCTCATTAAAAAAAATGTTAAATATCAGATACACAAAAACACACACACACACACACACACACAACCCCCCCCCCCCCCACACACACACACAAAAACACACTTATTTACATCCACTTATGCACTCAGGTACACACACAGACACTTGTTTAGTGTTTTTCTAGTGGAAACATCCCATTAGATCATCTTCCATATCAAATGGCCCAATCACACACACTCACACACAGACCAATCAGCACCTGAAACAACACTCCTCCGCGGCGTCCATGAAGAGACTCGACACAGTTTCAACACTTAGCTTTTATTACACGAAGGACCACGCCCACAGCACACACCCCCCGGGGTCCCGGCGCTACAGCTGGGGCCCTCGGCTCAGCGGCTCAGCGGCTCAGCGGCGCTCGCGGGGCATGAGGGCGAATTCAAATCCCGCCGCAGAGTCCGTCTCCCCCTGACCTCAGCTTCCCCCGATCACTTCCCCCGCCACTGGGGGGGAGAAGATGGCCGCTGAATCCCAATGAGCTGAGACTGATAAACCCCCCAGGCAGCCCCCCCCTCACACAACACCACCCCCACCCCCACCGCTCCTCTATCCAAACAGGTTCATCCACAGCCCCCCCCCCCCCCAATCCAACCCAACCCCATTAAATGTTCTTCACACCCACCCTGAGCACCACGACCGTATCCCACCCGCATCGAGCACCCCCACCCATTACCACTCACCCGCCTAGCCTCACCAACTTACCATCCCGCAACACCCCCCCGGCACACCTCTATCCACCCAACTAACCACCCACCCCCCCCCCCCCTCCCCCCCACCCACTCACCCACCCACCCACATTCCCACAGAGTTTCATTTCCTGCTGCACAACATTGCCTCAGTCTCCTGAGCCAGTGACCTCTGGACACGCGTGTTTGATTCCCATGCATTTTTATGTTTGTTATTTCTTCAGTGAGTAGGACACAAGGGGCCAGATGGTGCCCTGGGCACGTCGCAGACAGTCGTACTCTCCTGCCGGGATGTCTTTATGTGTATGTACATGCGTGTGTGTGTGTGTGTGTGTGTGTGCGTTATTGTGGTTGTGTGTTGTATTGTGTTGTTTCTAGAGGGCATTCCAACTCTGAACAAAATCAATGTACAAAAAAGTCGCTTGCTTTCTCGCTTTCACTCCATCTTTTTCTATCCCCCCTCCCTCTTTCTAGCTCCCTCCCTCCCTTCCTCCCTCCCTCTCTCTCCATATATATACCATCTATCTCTAAACTTAATAAATCTGTCTGTCCACAGTCCCTCCCCTTCCCTCTCTCTATCTCTGTCCATCCAGGGTCTCTCGTCCTCCCCCCCTCCCTCCCCCCTGTCTGACCAGTGTCTCTCCCCCCCTGTCTGTCCAGTCCCCCCCCCCCCCCCCCCCCCCCCATCCCCACCTATCCGTCGCTGCGGATGACGTGGAACAGCGTGACGTTGTAGAGGACCTGGTGTCCGTTGTTCCAGGTGAACAGCGCTCTCTCCCGGGGGTTGTAGTCCATCATGGAGATGTGGGAGTACTGGTTGTGGAAGGGGATGTCCGTGTACTCGTACGTGGACGTGTTGGTGTGGTAGGCGAAGTGCACCTTGGCGCCGGCCAGGTGGGAGTTGGTGACGTAGAGGGTGCCGCAGATCATGAAGGCCTCGCCCGCACTGCGCTTGGGGAAGCCTGTGTCCCAACTCTGTAGGACCTCCAGGGAGCGGGGGTCCAGACGGCTCACCTGGGGGGAACAAGGGGGTCGTGGTCACGCCAGCGGTGAAGCTAACCCTTTTTTGGTCATGCTCATGCCCACCCAAACCTTGCTCTTCTTTAAAAGAGCTAGAGACTCGCCAAAATGGGTTTAAGATTCCTTTCCTCTGGGATGAAATAAGCATATTGGTATTATGGGTTTAACTGAGGTTAAACTGTTACAAATTGATCGGTGCTTTTCCGACAACAAATCAGCAGACTGTTATACAGTGTGTTGGAGAGAAAGATAAATTGATTGATTTACACCCCCCCATAGTCAGAACCTAGAATAGCCCCTGGGTCATGCACAGACAGATGTCACGCACCACGGCGGACACACAGTTCTCAACCACGGATTGTGTATACTGTTGTCTTAAGTTTCTAATTCTATTTTTGTCTTTAGAAAAATGGACGAGGTTTCCTCATAGCAGGGTACGCGCATTGGTGTGGTAATCCTTTTTTATTTTAAGTGTTAAAGCTGCTGCAGATGAGATTCAAGGGTTGTGAAGAGATAGGTAGCAGAGGAGAGCAATTGACAGTGAGATTTTAAAAGTCAAGAATAAGATTAAACTTCCCCTCACTCTCGCTCCCTCCCTCGTTTCACTCGCCATTGAGATGTGTGGCATTCATGCACCTGCGATGACAGGCAAGATGGATTCCCCAGACGAATGAAGGGAGAGATGCCCTGATTGGTCAGAAATGGGCCAAGCGTGGTCTAAAATCAAAATTTGCTTTTAGAAAGGCAGACGCATTCAACTCAGAACGGATATTCTCACAGCTGGGCCATTTCTAACAGGCAACATCATATCATATATAATAGCTCTTGAATCTTACCTGCAGCATCTTTAAGTATTTATTAATACTGGATATATTCATGGTTCCAATGTTTATGCATTTGTTGCCTTGAGTTGAGTCCCTGGTTTCTGAGTTTCTCGTACTATTCAGAAGACACTCTTAATTTATGCTACCTTATGACTATAATTAAATCAAACGACTCTTATTGACACAGGATGTCGTGTCAAGTGAGGTTTATTTTATTTCTATAGCGCTGTTTAGTACCTTAATGCAACCTTTTTATAGTTACATTATTCATGCATTTGTACTTTCCCTGAGTTGTGTTTTAGAGGACACTTTTACTACTTATTCAAATGGTGTATTGGCACGGAAAATGTATGATTATGCTGCCAAAGCACATGAAATCCAATACAATAAATATTTAGATTCCGAGTCTATCACATTTATCAGCCCACTCGTTTTTAACTGAAGAGGTGCTGATGCCAGCACTGCACGTGATGGAAACCATTTTTGAAAAATGTCAAAATTGATAATGACATCGCCCATTAGGTTCTAATGGGTTGTCATATATCCCACCCTGCAGGCTGTCTACAACGGGACTCACACTTTGTGGATCTTGTGTTTACTGAGAGATATATGTTATGTTATGTGTAAGGGATAATGCCCGACGAAATGGATAAGGCGTCGAAATGGACGACGCCTTAGAACCTTCTGACAAGCAAATGGAGGAGGGTTGGCTCCGCGAAGTCCATTAATTCCTGAAAATGGACACCTCGAAGTGCATTATCCTGCTAAAACCATGGTCACTTGCCAAAGAAAGTAATTTAGACCATTCATTTATATTTTCATGCGTTTTTCAATACAATAATAACGTTTTTCACAAGCCATAACTTTGTTTCCCTGGTAACGCCTGAGGGTTTGACTAATACCTGGAACAATCATTACCCTCCCGTAAGGTTCTTATGCAACGGAAACATTGTTCACTCAGGACGAACCATAGCTACGACTTGGCAACGCAAGGTATTCTAGTCCACTCAGCTATGAGCCAGAGAGCTAACGTTATGCATTGTACATATTTATAATTCGAAATTCGTCCCAGCCTTTATACCACAGATACCTTAGGGTCTATAGCATATAACCGCATTGTCTGATTACAGTTTAATTAATTTTTCGCAATTTACCAGCTCTCGTTTTGAAGGCCAAATCACCGCGCCATTCTTTTTGAATGGGAATCGCGACGGTCTATAGCCTATACTTTCAACATTAAGTGTACATATTTATAATTAGAAATTCGTCCCAGCCTCTATATATATATATATATATATATATATATATATATAGTATTATATATTATAATTATAATTATATTATAATTTATATATTATTATATTATATATTATATATAGATTACACAGATACTATAGGGTCTATATAGCTTATAACCGTGTTTTCTGTACAGACAATTTGACTGGAACTACAGGTGTCCGTATATCAGGGGTTAATGCACACCCTGCAGCCAATCAGAATCAAGTATTCCCCCAGACAGTGGTATAATATGTGTTATCATATGTTTAGTGAAATTGAGTTTGTATTTTTCTCCTCCATGACTTTGTTGCACTTTCAAGTCCCTCCGTCTACACTTTGCTCACACAATCAGAGCACACGACAGGACTTGGATTGTGATTATGCAAGAGTCGGCTCATAATGGATGTGAATGGGGTCATGTTTCATTTGCGCGTTCCTTTCACGGGATCTCCATTCTATGTAATGTCCACAGCAATATCCACAGACACTATAAGTCCCAGCAGGAAATGAGATTCTTCGGTGATAAATGAACTGTC
>NC_079414.1:19187978-19195478 GCF_026213295.1 Gadus chalcogrammus | reverse complement strand
GAGAGGGAGAGATAAATGGAGAAAACGAAAAGCTAACACAGAGGTAATAAGATAGATAAACACACAGAGAAATCAGATAGCGGTAATGAAGATTGTGGGGCAGGTGTGTTTTTGTGTGTGTGTCGTAGTCGGTGTGTGTGAGTGTGGGTGTGGGGGTATGTGTCGGTGTGTCGGTGTGTGTCGTGTGTGTGTGTGTTTGTGTGTGTGTGTGTAGAAGGGAAAAGGGCATTAATTATCAAAGGGGGCAGCAGAAACGTAATAGTAATAGCAAGTGAGAGGTAAAAGAGCGGGGAATGGGAGAGGTCCATTGTTCTTGGAGCCGTGTCCCGAGCCATGAAAGGGTAATATAGAAATGTGTTCCGTCTTATGCCTCTTTGCAACTCAATAATGTTGCTAACCTTCAGCGGAACAGAGCATTTATGGAAGACGGCATAGAAAATATGAAAGGGTCGCAGACAAAAGCAAATGATTTCCACTGATTTTGTGGTTTTGAAAAATAACACCCCATTCAAACTGTACTTCAATAACCCTACGGCGCTTCTGGCAGAGACTGTTCCCCCTCTCCCAATCTTTGCTCACCCTCTCTCTCTCTCTCCTCTCCATCTTACTCTGATTATTTTTTCAGTGCAGTGACTCTGTGACCCTGGCACTCCATTCCCCTCCTGCCTTCTCCGTCGTGCGGTGCACCTCAGTGCGAACACAGCCCTCAACCCAGCCCTGCGCTGCCATTCCTGTAAATCACCACCTCCCTCCTGGTCCATTCGGCCGTGTACCCTGTGCGACCGCGTCCTTGGGTTTTTCTGACAGCAGCACGTCCCCCTGTCGTTCACGGCTCTCTCTTTATTTTCGAACAAAGCCTCCCAGTGCGGTTCGGATATTAGAAAAAGATTGCAAAAAGAGTTGCAGGAGGAGTGGGTGTTGCTTCGAGCTCCTCTGTTTCACTATCGGGGACTTGCACCTTTTGTTTTATAGGAGCTCTAGCTGTTCTTGGTGGGGCTATATGTACGCTGAGATAATTGCCTCGCTGTCCCCCCTCCCTCTATAACTCCCCCCCCCCCTTCCTCCGCCTCCCCACTTGGCGTTGACCCAAATTATGTTATGTTTTTTTTACCTCATTCCCTCCCGCTTGTCCCCTCCATTCTCCCTCATCTCCTTGCCCCCCTCTTCTCTCTCTCCCCTTGTCTCAGTTCCTATCTTTATTGTTTGTTTTCTCTCGCTCCGGCGCTGCTATAATTTGGTCTTTTGTGTCCATAAAAATAACCTCTTTTTATTCACATGCCTTTTGTTACACCACCCCAACCACCGCCACCAGCCCCATCACATCAACCCCCACCGCCACCGCCACCACCAGCATCAGCACCAGCACCAGCACCAGCACCAATACCCCCGCCAGCAGCTTGCTAACTTCCCACTCCAACTTCCTCCACTCTCCATCTTTATGCGAGCCGTTGTGGCACATCTGGGAGTACACACACACACACACACACACACACACACACACACACACACACACACACACACACACACACACACACACACACACACACACACACACACACACACAAACATACACACACAGCAGCTGTTCCCCGGGATGAGGGCATGTGTGCGCCTAGTGCATGGCAGCATATAAAATATGACACGCACACACACAAATGCAGACACACACCCTGCAGGCAGACACACACACACACACACACACACACACACACACACACACACACACACACACACACACACACACACACACACACACACACACACACACACTAACACACACACACACACACACACACACACACACACACACACACACACACACACACACACACACACACACACACACACACACACAGAAACACATGTACATACACACACAGAAGTGCACACTGATTCATTCAGTACACAGTGGTGCCACGGTGGTAATTAAGAATTGATTGAATGCCTAACTGGGAGCATGATGCATTGTACTGAGGGATGTTTAAGGACAGTTGACAGATCCGCTGCGATGTTATGTTGTGTGTGTGTGTGTGTGTGTGTGTGTGTGTGTGTGTGTGTGTGTGTGTGTGTGTGTGTGTGTGTGTGTGTGTGTGTGTGTGTGTGTGTGTGTGTGTGTGTGTGTGTGTGTGTGTGTGTGTGTGTGTGTGTGTGTGTGTGTGTGTGTGTGTATGTGTGTTTGTGTGTATGTGTGCCAGATGATGATCACCATGGGCATGCCGGCATATGGGTAGTGAGAGAGAGAGTTTGTATGTGTGTGTGTGTGTGTGTGTGTGTGTGTGTGTGTGTGTGTGTGTGTGTGTGTGTGTGTGTGTGTGTGTGTGTGTGTGTGTGTGTGTGTGTGTGTGTGTGTGTGTGTGTGTGTGTGGATGTATGTGTGGATGTGTGTTTCCATGACGAAGAGGAACAGTGGTTGGTATGGTGAGCCATGCACTGCACATTGAAAACTGCTCAACTCCTCAAGTCCATTAGGAGAGACAGCGGCATCAGGGAAGGCAATGCGACAGTTGCAGAGGAACAGATAGAAGGAAAAGGCAAAAAAGCAAGGCGACTCTGAAAAGCACAGGGTTTTCTGTATTCAACAGTGCTATCGCACGCATTGTGTTCAACGCAAAGCAATCCCGCCCGAAAACCGAGTTACTGAAACAACAGCCAGACTTTCAGTTGAGTCACACAGAAAGCAATAAACAAAGTACTGGGGCTGTTAACAGCTCTTTCTTGTAAACCAGCTATATGGTCTATTAGGGAACAGCTGCAGGTCACCATGGCGATATAAATCACACCTGGCAACTGGGTGGCTGTCACCGTGACAACTAGCTAAATGTGCTGTAAAGAGAAAACAAGGAAGAGGGAGAGAGAGAGAGAGAGAGAGAGAGAGAGAGAGAGAGAGAGAGAGAGAGAGAGAGAGAGAGACAAGGGTGATGGATGTCAGAATAGATCTATCCATCTATGGATCGACAAATAGGAAGCTAGACAGATAGTCAGATAGAAAGACGTATGGATGAATAGATAAGATAGGTAGACTGATAGACTGATAGATGGAGATCTATTCAACGGGAAGCCCCTTACCCTGCTGTCGGAGCTGGGTATCATGGCGTCGGTCATCCAGGAGCCAAAGCGAGAGCCAGAGGCCCTCACGGTGATCGGGATGCTCACCCAGGTCAGACGACCACAGCCTGTAGACAGCACAGAGGAAAAGCGTTTATCATGCTACCTTTCTCTTTTTAATGAGTCCAGTACGTGAGTGCATTGAACTCCGTCGTATTTCTGTGCCACGACAAATAAATCTAAATCCAAATCTAACTCTAAAGAAGTGTTGGAAGCGCCCTCCCTGACGCGTCGGGTGTGAGCCCAGTCAGAGGATAAAGGTGGCCACACACCATAGCACCGCGGTGCATATTTTACACGCGTCAGTTGCCGTCCCTAGCACCGACAGGAAGCGGCGCGCTGCTGCTGCCCCGCTGTGATTATATTTTGAAAGCAGCAGATCGACAAAAAACATAGTCGTTATAGGTTACCATAAAGTTATACCAGTTGTTTTATTGCTACATATATGGCCCTGATGCCCGTGATCCTCTGTTTGTGCAAACAATGATAGTCACATTAATTTATAGTTACGTTATGTAGGCCTACTGTCGGGCCCTTTGCCTACGGTTTAGTCACTTGACACACTTTATTTACTGTCATTGCTCATTCTTTTTGCATGGCGGAATTATTCATCGAATGCATCAGCAATCTCCATATGTACAGGACCTTGTATCAAGCCGGGATGTACCAAACTGCTTTTGAAAAGCGCTTCTTCATGCGCGGGGATGCTAGGGAATAGGACAGTAGCTTGAAGGATAGCGGGGCGGCACGCCGAGCGCTGGCGCGCGTTTAGCCGCCGCCGGTGTGTGCTTGTACGTCGGAGGTATTGGGGGCGGTTGGTTTGACGCGCGTCGTTCGGCGCCGGTGTGATTTGGGCTTAAGGCTCCATTCCATTCGATGTGCATTTCTCAAGGAAAATAATGAAAATGCGTTATAGGAAACAATTTCAGCAGCGTTCTGATAATACTGATCCATTATACTTTGTGACTTGATTCATTAATTTTCCCCCCCAGTTATTATTTTTATAATGCATTATACTATTGAGTGGCTCACAATGATATACAAATCTAGGCGCCTTCAGGTGCTAACATAATATAGTAGGCTTCCGACTGAAAAGGAATGTGATGCAAAACTAAATAGTTAACTCATTTTAATGTGGAGTTTATATTTCATGGACAGTTAAAGCTGCATTACCTACAATTTCTCAAACAATTTCTATTAGGACTTTCTGGACGCAACCATCCTAACGTAACTTTGGCAGCTTTTCAAATATACTGTTTGCCAGGCAGAAGCGTTTTGCTCCACAACGTTTCAAAAGGATATTTTATTATCTGTCACGTTGTTTCGCTGCAGAACACCTCGGCAGTTTAGAAATGTTAATTGGTGGAAGTATAAACTATTGGGGACTAAAGTTATTGACTTTTATAGACCAAGTTGCTTCGGAGTCCTCCTAACTTTCCTACCCAGCCAACTTTCCTGTAAAGACGACCACATGGTATATGTTTTTTTTCGATTTACATTTATAGGGTTATATGTCATTAGTATTGCGATAGCATTTGTCACTACCCCCGTTCCCAGCTTTTTCTACATTCACCAGAGCCAAATGTGAATTTGCACACGTTGGATGCCCAGTTCAGATTCTGGAGAACTTAAATACCGCGATGGCAAATTATGATTAGCTACAAAGGCGAGCTCGGAAAAAGGCAATCATTGCAAGATAAGTATCCAATGCGCTTCAATGCTTTCTATTTCGTGAAAGCTAATCCTATGTTTATCTTGGTTCTTGATCTGTCGGTTTTCATTTTTTTTAATGAGGAAAGCGGATTCTTAAACTCTCCAACTGTAAGGGGCTAGGGCTGCAGCTGGCCATCTCGGGGTCGACTACGCTGCAGTCCGCCATACGAATGATGTTCATTTGCGCTTAGCCCTGTCTATCAAAAAGGGGCTGTGCTGAGGAGCTGATGGGTGGGAGTCAATAGTACAAGGCCAGTTGTAAAGGCTACTGCCATATTGTTGCTATGCGCTTCTCATAGGAGCAGTTAAAACAACATTTAAGAATGTTTCAAGTAGGGACAGGCTAACTAGGGTAGCGGCTAGCGTCATTGCCGAACAGTCTCTTCAGGTCAACCGCCACTATCTAGCCTACCTGTAGGCATCCATGATGAAGACTCCCAACCTCTACCATAATACCATGTTCCTCAAATGCCATAGTCACACAACGTAAGGAAAGGTACATGAAACTCACACAAAGGCTTCGGCTCTGAGATTAAACAGCAAATATACGTTTTTTACGCAGTTTGAGTTGTTCAAATGCCAAGCTAGATGGCGGACATGACCTATGACCTACCTAGTTTGTTCATGCAGGCGTGCAGTCTGGTCTCCAGCATCAGAACCCTGTGCTGTAGCTCCTCATAGTCGTAGGCCCCGATCTCCTCCTGGATGCCGGACAGGCTGACGGACAGATTCAGGAGCTCCCAGCGCAGGGTGGCCAGGGTCTGCAGGTCTGCCCGGTACTGCTCCACCACGGACAGGAGGGGGCGCAGCTGAGACATCTGGCCCTTTAACTCCTGGTGGGGATGGAAGAGGGACAGGGAAAGACAGGGGGAGAGAGAGAGAGAGAGAGAGAGAGAGAGAGAGAGAGAGAGAGAGAGAGAGAGAGAGAGAGAGAGAGAGAGAGAGAGAGAGAGAGAGAGAGAGGGAGAGGGAGAGGGAGAGGGAGAGGGAGAGGGAGAGGGAGAGAGAGAGGGAGAGGGAGAGGGAGAGAGAGAGAAGGAGCGAGAGAGAGAGAGAGAGAGAGAGAGAGAGAGAGAGAGAGAGAGAGAGAGAGAGAGAGAGAGAGAGAGACATTGGGAGACACACAAGGGGAAGATGTCACTGAGTCAACTAGAAATAGGCACAAATTGACCGTGTGAAGCTGAACAAACAGCTCACGGGAGGAAATGCGCGTCAGGAAATAGAGATAATTTGCGTTGGCTGGGCGAGAGGCGTGTTGTCGGTGTACGGCAGCCCGCTGTAATTACAGAGGTAAACAATAAGGAGAGAGGAAAGGAGAGGTTCGAACAGGGGAGCGCAGGAAGAGTGGTCGAAGATGAAAGGAGGAAAAAAGAGGGAGAGGTCGAAGTTGACTCTGGGTAAAAACCGTGTGACCTAGAAAGTGCTTGAAGAAAATGTCAAAAGAGAGAGAGAGCGAGAGAGAGAGAGAGAGAGAGAGAGAGAGAGAGAGAGAGAGAGAGAGAGAGAGAGGAGAGGAAAAGGATGCAAAAGCAAGAGAGGGAAATGATAAAAGGCTATCATCTCCTCAGGACATTCGGCCCTCCGCTGCAACATGAAAAGGCCCCAGAGAGCGCACACCACCAGCGGGCATTTTAACACTTTGCCAGGGCTAATCCCTGCCGTGCTATCTACCCACCTCATCGGCCTGTAATCTTTTGAGCACCGTCCCGGCCCCCTTATCTACCCTCCGCTGAGTCAGCCTGACCTTCACTTCTACCTTCCCTTTGTTTTGCCCCTCTTCCTCTCATTCCGCGCTCAAACGGATGCAGAATTCAACGTGACCCTTGTTTTTCTTCCTCTCCTCAACCATCTCTCCCCTGGGCCCTCTGCATCTCGGTGGCCCTAAATCGGCCCATTTTACAAACACAAATGTCTTGGTGTCTCTCCTCTTCTCTGTCAATCCTTCGGTCTCTCTCTCTCTTTCCCTCTCCCTCTCTCTCCCTCTCTCTCCCTCTCTTTCCCTCTCTTTCTCTCTCTTTCCCTCTCTTTCCCTCTCTCTCTCTCTCTCTCTCTCTCTCTCTCTCTCTCTCTCTCTCTCTCTCTCTCTCTCTCTCTCTCTCTCTCTCTCTCTCTCTCTCTCTCTCTCTCTCTCTCTCTCTCTCTCTCTCTCTCTCTCTCTCTCTCTTTCTCTCTCTCTCCCCCCTCTTTCTATCCCTTGGGATAAGAATCATATTTAGTTATTGATAAGCTTGGTTCCACATCACATAAATATTCACTAGTTTTGCCTCGGAGGGCAGAGGAGGAGCTTATGATTATCAGGAGGCCTGAGGAGCACCACACACATACACACACACACACACACACACACACACACACACACACACACACACACACACACACACACAAACACAAACATACACATCCACACACACACACACACCACACACACCACACACACCACACACACACACACACACAGAATACCACACACACACACACACACACACTACAACACACACACACACACACACACACACACACACACACACACACACACACACACACACACACACACACACACACACACACACACACACACACACACACACACACACACACACACACACACACACACACACACACACACACACACACACACACACACACACACAAAATCCTCAAACAGAATGAAATCTCCCAAGT
>NC_079414.1:19167978-19172978 GCF_026213295.1 Gadus chalcogrammus | reverse complement strand
CAAGTGGGGTTGTGCAATTCCGTGAATGAATAGAGAGATGAATAAATAAGAAGCTAAGCCCATGGATCAATGGGGCTGGAGGATGCGTGGAGAGCCGCACTTAACTCCGTTCAAAAAGAGCAGCTATAGAACTCGTTATTAAATAACTCTCATTAGCATTGTTATAAAGGATGAATTATGTATGAGGAATCTATGCTAATGAGCAAGTGAGAGCGGAGAACGTGAGGCAAAGACGTGGAATGAAGGCAGCGTCGGTACAAAGACATTAACAGGAAGTGAGAGCAATTGCGTGAATGGAGGAACACTGTTCAAAGTAGGATCTGCCTTATAAATATGGGGTTTTCGGGAGGGGGGGGATGTGGATGTATTTTCCCTGCGTATTGATGAAGAAGAAGTGTCCATGTCCCCCTTGTTCTTTTGCTTTTGCATCCGGTTGGGGTGGTGGAATGAGGGGCTGGATGGGGGTGGTTGTGGTGGTGGTGGTGGTGGTGGTGGTGGTGGTGGTGGTGGAATGAAGGGCTGGATGGGGGTGGTGGTGGGTGGCGGTGGGGGGCTGTAGTGCTTAACCGCCGTAGCAAACCGGGCCCACCTGGAAGCCGAACTTCTGGTTCCCGTTCCCAAAGTCGGACACGGCCACGTCCAAGATGGGGAGGGTCTCGGACATGGGGGAGTCCAACACCAACACAGTCCTCTCCTGGCCCGACCGGGTCTACAAAGCACAGAACACAGGACAGATGGTAGTCTAGTGGTACAGGGGTCTGATAGACCGGGTCTACAGAACACAGAACACAGGACACAGGACACAGAACACAGGACACAGGACACAGGACACAGGACACAGGACACAGGACACAGGACACAGGACACAGGACACAGAACACAGGACACAGAACACAGGACACAGGACACTGGACACTGGACACTGGACACAGGACACAGGACACAGGACACAGAACACAGGACACAGAAAACAGAACACAGGACACAGAACACAGGACACAGAACACAGAACACAGGACACAGAACACAGAACACAGGACACAGAACACAGGACACAGGACACAGGACACAGGACACAGGACACAGGACACCAGACACAGGGTAGTCTAGTGGTATGGCTGTCTGACTCCCAGCCCGAAAGAGGTTCTAGGCGGAACCCAAACAAGTAGTCCCTTCTTCAGCCTTTGATCAATGATCCCGCACCCTAGTCAAACAAACAGCCCGGAGCACTATTTCGAATGCTTCTGTACGTGTCTTGTGTTGTGTAGGAATGTATTATTAGGGTATTTTGTTCCACGTCTCTGTATTATGTCGAAACGTGCACCGCATTGTCATAACATTTCCATCGATCTAAAATGTCCATCCACCGTCCAGCCCGTGGATACAACGCATAAAAATAAATCACTTTGGAAAAAAGGGTTGCACTAAATAACTAAATAGCAGGTAAAAAAACGCAGAAACACCCTCCCACAAAAACAAAAAGAAACCCTATCATCCCGCTCCCCACGTCGTGGCGATCGTTGCGCCCCGTGGTCCACGTGTCGCCGCCACCCACCTGGCAGCCGTCGTACGTGGCGTCGATGTAGTGCGCGTTCTCGTGCGTCAGCTCCTCGCCGTTGGAGCCGCGGAAGCGCAGGGCGCGGCGGTGGCCCACGCTGGCCGCGTCCAGCCAGCCGGCCGAGTTGAGGCAGTGGTAGGTGAAGCTCTGCTTGGCCGTGGCGCTCAGCAGCTTCAGGAAGGTCAGCTGCACCACGTGCACCGGGAGCCCGTCGGAGCTGGAGTAGGAGAACTGGTGGAGGGAGAGGGGTGAGCGGGAGTGAGGGGCGGGGGGGGAGGCAGGGAGAGAGGGGGAGAGAGAGAGGGGGAAGGAGAGAGAGGGAGTGAAGGGGGGGGGGAGGCAGGGAGAGAGGGGGAGAGAGAGAGGGGGAAGGAGAGAGAGGAGGAGAGCGAGAGAGGGAGTGAGGGGGGGGGGGGGGGAGAGAGAGTGAGGGAGGGAGGGGGAGGTTTAGAGGGAGAGGGGGAGGCAGGGAGAGAGGGGGAGAGAGAGAGGGGGAAGGAGAGAGAGGGGGAGAGAGAGAGAGGGAGTGAGGGGGGGGGGGGAGAGAGTGAGGGAGGGAGGGGGAGGTTTAGAGGGAGAGGGGGAGGCAGGGAGAGAGGGGGAAGGAGAGCGAGGGGGAGAGAGAGAGAGAGAGGGTGGGTTAGGTGGGGGAGAGAGAAAGAGGGAGTAGGGGGGAGAGAGGGAGGGGGGAGTGAGGGAGGGAGGGAGGGGGAGGGAGAGAGAGAGGGGGTGAGAGGGATGGAGAGAAGGGGTGAGGGGAAAAAGAGAGAGCGAGAGCAACAGAGAGTGCAAGAGGGGGAGAGAGAGAGAATGAAAACGAGCGACAGCAAGAGAGAAAGAGAGAGAGAGACATTTTTGGATCATTTATCTTTCAGGATTTTCTGCATTTTTGTGTTTCGGCAATGTAAATGTAGGCTGTCCATGCCAACAAAGCCCTTTAAAGATTTGATTCAAGAGAGAGAACAGAGTGATGTAGGGAATAACAGATAGATACCGGACCATTCCAAGTTAGTTCGTCATTACCCCAATGTCTGCAGTCTACCTGTAGGCAGTAGATAGGAACACAGTCCAGCCCTAGGGTGGCTAGGGTGATTGCCCCTAGCCCAAAGGGTGTGGGTTCAAATCGAAATGTCCATAGCGTACCTGGAGGCAAGCTTGAGCAAGAAGCCGAACTCCCTCCCTGCTTAAGAGCTCAATAGTGAAAAGGATTTCTCTCTGTTAGCTGCTTGGAGAAAAGCGTCTGCTATAGCGATATAAAGGAAGACAGTGGAGAACCTTACCTGTTTTCCCTTGCGGAAGGTGCTGTACCAGCTCCCAGGCTTCTCTCCCTTCCAGCCTGCCAGCCTCACCTGTCAGAATAATACAGTAGGAAGAAAACACAGCAGGCAATGAGAAGCTAATGACTTGAGCTATGAGATACCAATTAAATTGTTCATAACTCATTTACAATTGTGTAATAGAGCCAATGCAAAAAAAGATTCCATCAACTCTATTTCCATAATAATGTTTTTAATTAGCTCTTGTGAGTGACTATTCGTCGGTGTCCATATTTTTGTATGTGTCTCTATGTGTCTAAGTGCGTGTATGCATGTGAGTGAGTCTGTATCTCTGTCGATGTGTGTGTGTGTCTATCGGTTTATATGCATGCATGTGTGCTTGTCTATATAATTGTGCGTCGTGTGTGTCATCATCTGTGTGTGTGCGTGTGTGTGTGTGTGTGCGTGTGTGTGTGTGCGTGCGTGCGTGCGTGTGCGTGTGTGTGTGTGTGTAAACCCACCGATTGGAACTTCTTGTCAGGGTGCAAGCAAGTCTCTCCTTGTGCGGTGAAATTACAAAACACCTTGAAGGAGTCTCTATGGCAACCCTGGTTAGGATCTATCCAATACTCACCTGTAGAGGGAGAGGGGGGAGAGAGAGAGAGAGAGAGGGAGAGAGAGAGAGAGAGAGAGAGAGAGAGAGAGAGAGAGAGAGAGAGAGAGAGAGAGAAAGAGGGGGAGAGAGAGAGGGGGAGAGAGAGAGAGAGAGAGAGAGCGAGAGAGAAAGAGGGGGAGATAGAGAGAGAGGGAAGAGAGAGGGGATTTACAATACATCATTTTCAACAGAGGCAAAGGATGTAGCCTGCAGTGGCAGAAAGGGAAGCAAGAAGTTACAAACACAAGGGAGAAGCTGCAAGAAAATACATAGCCTGTCAGAGCGAAAGCGTGAGAGAGAGAGAGAGAGTTAGAGCAAGAGAGACAGGGAGAGAGAGAGACACACACACACACACACACACACACACACACACACACACAGACACACACACACACACACACACACACACACACACACACACACACACACACACACACACACACACAAACACACACACACACACACACAAAGAAAGAGGATGTAGTGAGCTGTGAGAGAGCGTGGTGTTTCAGGGCCCGAGGCTGAATGAAACATCACGTCATGGGCTGCCCGTCTCCTCGCCACTCCTCATCCGGCGAAAACCGTTTCCACAGAAGCCCCTGACCTGCTTCCTATGTGCTGCCCGGCGCCCTCTACTGCTACCACTATTGCTGCTGCTATCTGCTCCCTGGCAGCCCGCTAAAGGAGCCCGCGGGGGGGTTCACCTAAATTAATAAGGCCCTCTGATGTCCAGGCACAGGGAGCCCAACCTGGGGCGCAAATCCACGCTATTGGAGAGAGCTGGCCCCCCTCTCGCCCCCTCCCCTTCCCCCTTCTACCCCTCCCCCACCTCCTCCACCTCCTCCTCCCCCTCCTTTTCTTCCTCCCCCTCCTTCTCCTCCACCTCCTCCTCCACCTCCTCCTCCTCCCCCTCCTTCTCTTCCTCCTCCTCCCCCTCCTTCTCCTCCTCCCCCTCCTCCTCCCCCTCCTTCTCTTCCTCCTCCTCCTTCTCCCCCTCCTTCTCTTCCTCCTCCTCCACCTCCTCCTCCCCAGATTTGAAACTCACATGGGTTGCCAGGTTGAGTACACTGAACAAAAGACGAACCCTGTGCAACATTATATTTCGAGACAAGCGCAGTGGTTCTATTTTATTTGACATTGATAAGTGACGACGAGCAGTGTTGCCAGATTCCAGCTAATCTGGCATCCCTGGCTGCAGTGCACTGTAACCAGGGTTGCCAGATTCGGCGGGGAAATCTGGCATCCTCCTTCTCCTTCTCCTATAGTGTAAGCCGATCGGCTAATGTATACCTTTCACTTTATATTAATTAAATTATAAACCAGCTCAGGAAATCCTTCATGGAGACAGACCTCTGAGCTGTCTCCATGTTTCAAATGCATCTCCGAGATGTACCCTTGTTTCAACCATGCTCTGGTCATGGAGCTTTTTCGAAAGAGGACGAGGCTTTTTAGGGTCGGGTCAAATCCAGTACGATCTTAGTTAGTATGGCTGCAGCAGGCTGTGGCTGTGTGTCCGTTTTATTAATATCTG
>NC_079414.1:19160478-19162978 GCF_026213295.1 Gadus chalcogrammus | reverse complement strand
ACACACACACACACACACACACACACACACACACACACACACACACACACACACACACACACACACACACACACACACAGAAACAGGCACATACCCGTCTTCCAGGCGGTCCCGTCGGCCCAGGCTCTCCGGATGCTCCTGGGGGTCCCTGATACAAAGTAAACAAAGCGGTGAGAAGCACCAGAGTTTATACTCGGTGTGAGTCCCCTCCATGCACAGCGACACTCATCTTTAATCAGCACTGAGATGGAGGTGAGTCATGTTAAGCAGCGTGTGTGTAACGGGATGAAGAGGGCGAGAGTGATGAGGGGGCTTACGGTTTTGCCAGTGTCTCCGATGTCCCCCTTGGTGCCGGGAAGTCCATCCACACCCTGGGAAGCCCAGGAAGGAAGGGACACAGATATGGATTACTCATGGCCTGGTTAACCCACCGGTGTGTTTGACAAGCGAGCGATGGGTGGGTAAGAGATTGATCAGATAGCTCGGGACGGCACCATGAATTGCATATTAAGCCATGTTGGCCTCTGCAAATGAGATAATAGCGAAAAGCAATTGCAATTAATGGATTCAAAAAAGCAAAATAATAAAATAAAATAGATGTAATAAATACGTCAGAATCTAATGATTTCTGATGATTCTGTCAACAAATCAAGGAAGAATCATATTCCTCATATGAGGCAAAATAATAGAAATATCCATTGTTGTCATAAACTTCACAATACCTTTGACTTATAGTATGGACTCATAAGAAATCAACACACACAATAAACCAATCTTACTGTGCGTTCCCATCCCTAAAGCTACTCTACACTCGTAATTTTCTCTCTGTTTTCCATTTAGACATGCAGCACTTTAAAGTAGTTGCTCCGATATTGATTGTTTCGTTTGATTGTTCTCTGCCTCAGTATTAAGTCTATTTGGATAATTGGGTTTGCTCAAAGACTAAATGGAAATGAACCTGCCACTCTACACACAATGAGGGAAATAAACAAGATATTCTTACATTTGGCCCAGCTTCTCCGGGCTGGCCTGAGTCACCAGTTACACCTATAAGACCCTGAGGAGAGAGTGTGAGAGAGAGACAGACATTAAAACAGAGTGAACAAGACAGGATGAATTTTTAAAGTGAAAGTGTTCGAGGTTAAAGTAAGGCCTTGGTAAAGTCTTGTTATGGTCCAAGCTTCGATTGAAAAGGAATGATTTTCCTTGGAGCGTGACTTGTTTTTGTTATATATGTTTGTACATCGTTTCAAACGATGGTACTGCTTGCTCTTCCAAGATGTGAGCCATTATTTTAATGTATTGTTTCTGAGGAAAATATTAGGATTGTTTGTAGTAGATAAATGCACTGTTTTATACATGGAGCCTACAAAAGGACTTTGTCAATCCTCAATTCACCCCTAGTGCAACTTGTGTGTGTGCAAATTGTGAGCCTAGAAAGTCCCTCTGCACCTTTAGTTAGGATATTGTGAGGACATACTAAACCTTGCTATGCCCCCTTGCCTCCTTTATTTCTCCATAAAACCTTGATATCTTCTTGATGATCTTATACGTGTCTTGTAAATCACATTCCCTTGATGCTTGTCTAGAGTGAGTCAAACTGCATGGTCTGGTGAAGAAGGTACGCTGAAGCTCAAAATAAAGACGAGACGAATGCATAAAAATGATGTCAGGTGGTTCCTCACAGAGTTGCCCTTGGGCCCGTCCTCCCCGTGCTGGCCCCGGGCCCCTGGGGGCCCCGCTGCTCCTGGGAGGCCTGAGTCTCCCTTCTCCCCCAGGTCGCCCTTCCCTCCCTGGAGGAAGAACACAAAGAAGAGGATGGAAGCGTGCAAGGTGCTGGAGATGCAGAGGAGCACACACACACTCACACATACTCACACACACACACACACTTCATGATATAATTTGTGTTCAGGTTAGCTTAATGTCTAACTGATACATCGTCCACATACACACACACACACACACAAACACATACAAACACAAACACAATCTTACCATTGTCCCTGCCAGACCAACGGGTCCTGGATCACCAGACTCTCCATCCTCTCCCTAGGAGAGAGAGAGAGAGAGAGAGAGAGAGAGAGAGAGAGAGAGAGAGAGAGAGAGAGAGAGAGAGAGAGAGAGAGAGAGAGAGAGAGAGAGAGAGACAGAGAGAGAGACAGAGAGAGAGACAGAGACAGAGCGACATAGATACATCAGGCAGAATGCGGAGGTGACATGAGAAAGAAGTGTCAGACAACAGCCAAAAGATGGAAATAGTTAAGACTGGAACAGGGTCAGTTGTTGGTCATCATGAAGGCATCATCTCGGTTCCTTACCTTCTCTCCGAGAACCCCTGGCTGCCCGATCATCCCCAGCCTGCCGGCAGGACCCTGAGCCACACAGAGATCAGCATATGAGCACTCTTTAACACAGGCCCCGGTGAGGTGTTGTGGTGGCGTTTTGATCTCTCAGTGTGAATCACTTACTATTCCTCCAACCGACCCCTGGGGGCCAG
>NC_079414.1:19140478-19155478 GCF_026213295.1 Gadus chalcogrammus | reverse complement strand
ACACACACACACACACACACACACACACACACACACACACACACACACACACACACCAAAAAGGTTTGATGTGTCCCCACAGTAAATGATATCTAAAAAGCACCTATTATGCTTTTTCGACTTTTATGACCTATAAACTTTGTTATAATGATTTAGAGTCATGTTTAACCATGCTAAAGTGTCAAATAATGACGCACATGCATTTAGACGTATTCCCTGCTGACCGTCTGGGGTGGCTGTGCAGAGCGCTAAACACTAGGGACACCGGTCACCATTCACTAATTCAAATTTCCGGGATTTATCTACGTAGAACAATTCAGATTTTCCATGTATGGTAATGCTGCAACATGCTCTTCTGGAAGGTAACCAATCACAACGGAGTGGGGTTGGCAGGAGGGGGGCGAGGGGGCGGAGAAGGACGAAGCCGAGTGTTGACAGAGAATGCTGAAAGTGCCCATATGAGAGGAAGAGTTTCCCGAAAATCTACATCGTTTTTTGTGCTGTGATTCGTAGCAGGTTGCTCTATAGGAGTCATTAATTAGAAATGAAGACCAGAAAAGTAGCATTATAGGAGTTCTTTAAGAAACAATATGATGATTGAAATAATCCTAGCCACACATTTTATTGTAAATGTCGTACATAGCCGACATCTGTGCATTTGTAGCTCAGTATTTCTACGTGTCTAAATGGCGTCTGTGTTGAGTTTCTACTCACAACTGCTCCTTTGGGCCCTGACTCTCCATTCCTTCCCAATGGCCCTTGAGGTCCCTATGGAAACAGCAGAAACAACATCACCTGTTATCCAAGGAGAAAAACAAACTACTCAAAGGATTAACTGAATAAGTGGTCATGTCTTACTCTCTCTCCAGTTGGTCCTGATGAACCGTCGTGGCCGGACGACCCCTGAGAGAAAGGAAGGAAGAAGGAGTCACGAAACAAACATGTTATCAATATCGGTCTGATAACAGAACAATCAAATCCATTTTCTATCAAACGTGGGGTCCTAAACAGCATATTCTGGGGGCTGGTTTGGAAAATGTCTTGATCACTGAGCGGGTGTGATGCTGAGATGTTGAGATGTTGTGATGTTGTGATGTTGTGATGTTGAGATGTTGAGATGTTGAGATGTTGAGATGTTGACGTGTTGACATGTTGACATGTTGACATGTTGAGATGTTGACATGTTGACATGTTGAGATGTTGACATGTTGACATGTTGAGACGTTGAGATGTTGAGATGTTGACATGTTGTCATGTTGTGATGTTGACATGTTGACATGTTGACATGTTGATCTCCAAACCTTTTCTCCTGGTTTCCCCGTGGGCCCGTTGGCTCCTCTGGAACCTCTCGCCCCCTGTAGGGAGGGGAACGTTAGCCCAGTCTTTATCCGCACCACAAAGCCTTAGTTTAGAGAGACTCTTAACTGGGAACACCGCAGGTAGAAAGTGAGGAAGACACAAGGGGCACTCACATTGGGACCCCTCTGGCCCCCACTTCCTTGCTGCCCCCCTGGACCCTGGGAAAAAAAGAACATGGCGCAGAATGTTATTGGTCGATGGGAGGATTCAAATCAATCAATCAATCCCGTTGGACTCATTCGACGGACCCACCTTCTTCCCTTTCTCTCCTTCGGACCCGACTGTGCCCGGGAATCCATCTGATCCCTGTGAAGGAGGTGGAAACACACTAGCTCTCAGATCCACCAACATCATGCCCTTTAGGGTAGTTTACTGAATATGTTCATGTCATGTTTACCTTGGGTCCCTGTCGCCCCGGGTAACCAGGCAACCCGGGAACCCCCAGTTTACCCTGAAATGAGATGGGTCGAAGGAAGTGGTCAAAACAATGTATCCAATAAACACTGAGCATAAGATTGTATAACTATACTTGTGTTTTAAACTTAACATCCCCTAAACACAGAGCTGACTCTATTACAACTATACTTTTGTTTAAACTAAATGTGCACTAAACACAGAGCTGAATCTATTCAGCTATACTTGTGTTTGTATTCCTCATTGAAGCAGTCTTTGGGAGGACAAACACCTTCTCGCCGGCGACGCCCAGAATGCCGGATTCTCCCAGAGGGCCGAGCTGGCCCTTGGGCCCCTCAGGTCCGTCTTCTCCTCGGTTACCCGTGGCCCCGTTGTCCCCGTTGTCCCCCTTCACCCCCATCTCCCCCTTGGACCCGGGGAAGCCATCCTCGCCCTGCGGACAGAGAGAGGGGAGATGGGTCCGACGCCATCAGACAGGGAACCAGAGGAAGGGGGTTTGGGTGTTAATGTGTCAGTGTGGAAGGGGGAGAGGGTTGTTGTTTAAAACCTTTCAGATAAGTCATCCTCCACTAAGGGACTCAACCAGCTGTCTGTACAGGTTAAGTGTGAATAGTATCTGTATAGTGTGTCTCATGATGTGTTGCAAAATCAAAAACCTTCTCACCTTCTCTCCTTTGCTTCCCTTCAACCCCCTGATTCCGTCCGCGCCCTGATAGACAGACAGATAGACAGACAGACAGACAGACAGACCGAATGTCAGGCTAACCAAAACAACAGGAAACACACAACTTCAAACCATTTGGATTCCTTGTGATTCCTTGCCAACAATTATATTCCGGCGAGGTGACACCCTCTTGATCTGTCATTCGCAGCAAGCGGCATATCACGATTGTTCAGCAGACTTCAAACATCAGCTGTTTTTGCCTAGTGTTTCTGTGTCTGTGTGGAGGGGAGTCTGTGTGGAGGGGAGTCTGTGTGGAGAGGAGTCTGTGGGTAGTGGAGTCTTTGTGTAGAGGAGTCAGTGTGGAGGGGAGTCTGTGTGGAGGGGAGTCTTTGTGTAAAGGAGTATGTGCAAGTGGTTCAAGTGTAAATGTGTACGTATGTGATGGAAAAACACTGGAGCTTATGTTGACACTGCGGCACGCTTTACCTTGACTCCCCGGGACCCAGGATATCCGACAGGCCCCTGCATGCCCAGCGGACCCTGCGAACGAAACAAACGTTCACCTGCATTTTCCCCTGTGCTTTTAAAACAACATACCGGGTAGCAGCTAGCGCAGCCGCTAACAGACAGGAGACGCAGCGGCGCGGATATTATGAGTGTTTGGAACAAATATATTCCTCGAAAGATACACATATGCACACACGCACACACAAACACACACAAAGAAACACACACACACACACACACGCACGCACGCACACACACACACACACACACACACCACACACACCCACACACACACACACACACACACACACACACACGCACACACGCACACACACACACACACACACACACACACACACACACACACACACACATACTTACAGGTAATCCCTTCTCCCCTGGAGTCCCCTCTCTGCCTGGATGACCCTAATGACAAGAAGGAAGAGGAATGCTGGAATCAAACAGGCACTGTGTGCGTACGTACGTGTGCGTGAGGGTGTGTCGCCATGCGTGTCCTTATTGACTCACAGTCGGCCCATCATTTCCAGGTAAGCCCTGCATCCCCTTCTTGCCTTGGGGTCCCTGCAGCAGCACACAGGGGGTGGTGAGTGACAAGCTATTAACCGAGGCTCCCCCCAAGGGCCCAGAGTACAAACAGGATATAACAGGATATATCTTACCTTCTCCCCGGGGTGCCCCACGAGGCCTTGTGGGCCAGGGAAGCCCTGTCAGAGAGGGGGAGAGCGTTAGGATACAGGTGTGTGTCTGTCTGGGTCTGGGTGTGCTGTGTGTTGGTTTGCTATGCTTTACATACCAGTATTCCGATGTTCCCCTGTTGTCCAGGTGCCCCAACCTCACCTGATAGTCCCTGTTTGACAAAGCACAGCCATTGAAATACAGTGCAGAGTATTTAAGTCTATCTAGGAATTTTTAATCTATTTAGGAATATTGTGGACTACTCTTGGCTGTTAATGACTCATATGGACTTGTATGGACTAGTATGGACTATTCAGACTATTGTTGACTAGTCAGGTGTACTCTGGAATATTTTCTTTTTTATAAATTACATATATGGACTTGTGTGGATAATTTTATGCACCATTATTCAGGTACATTGTGTTGCCTATTCAAGTCTATTCTGGAATATTAAAGAATATCAATGACTAATACGGATTAACATGGAATATTGACGACTATTTAGGTCTAATTTTGAGCATTCAGGTATGGTATTGAATGTTCATAACTATTCATGACCAAAATGGACTTGTATGGCCTATTATGGACTATTTCTGGGTGGTTCTGGACTTGAGCTTCAAGGTGTCATATGATGCAATAACACCTTACTCACCTGGTTCCCCTTTGACCCTTGAACTCCATCCACCCCCCGGATGCCCTAGAGAAAGAAAGAAAGAAAGAGGAGGCAAAGCATTGAAAGACTCCTGTGCTCACGGGCTGGGTGTAGGGTCTTCCCAAGCAGTATTAATTATAATAATCAGAGTTTAAGGCTGTAAAACTAAGTCCCTCTTTATGAAAAAAGATCTGTGTTTGAGGTTCATGTCGCTAAGCAACATGCGTTGTAACCATCAGCGTGTTCACATTAAAGGCATGTAAAACCGTCTAACTACAGGCTTCTAGAACTTCCTGCCTTGCAGGAATCCAGAACGAGGGGGTTCTCCGTGTCGTTCCGTCGCTTTAAGCCATGTGCGCTGTGAACACATGTTTATTCCACTACAAGCAGCTTATCTGACACACGGGAAGTAATTCGGTTTTTATGGGAGTAAATATTAAATACAAGCGCTGACTTGCGTGGCAACAAAAGATGCAACAAGTCGGGCAAGGGGCGTCTCCGCGGCCCCCGGTGATGCAGAGCGCAGTGTTTGGCAGGCGGACGGCGTGGGAGGATTGCCCAACGCCGTGTTAACAACTGCCGCATTAGCAGCGTAATCGTGATAACGCAACACCACCACAGCCGACAGCGACGCAGAGTTGTTGTGTGTGAAATATGAGGGAGGGTATTGTGTTGTTCGTGTTACACAGTTGAGATGTAGCGATAAGACGGATTATATGGAACTAATTGAAACTGTTATGTTCCTTCTGTATCCGAGGAATCAGTGTCGGATTCATGTGTGTGTGTGTGTGTATGTGTGCAGGTGTGTGTAAACAGGGGTGTGTTTGTGTGTGTGCGTGTCTGTGTGTGTGTCTGTGTGTGTGTCTGTGTGTGTGTGAGTGTTATTGATGGTAATAATGACAGGTGGTACTTACAGGCTGACCTAAGGGTCCGGGATTTCCTCTTGGGCCATTCATACCTCTGGAACCCTAAAAGCAAAAGTCAAGGTCAACATTGTATGTTAACGACTCCCTGTGTTTGTGTGTGTGTGTGTGTGTGTTTGTGTGCGTTTGTGTGTGTGTTTGTGTGTGTGTCAGATTGTTTGTACCTGTGAGTGATTGTGTGTGTTTGTGTGTTTGTGTGTGTGTGTTTGCATACAGGTGTGTGTGTGTGTGTTTGTGTGTGTGTGTGTGTGGTGTGTGTGTGTGTGTGTGTGTGTGTGTGTGTGTGTGTGTGTGTGTGTGTGTGTGTGTGTGTGTGTGTGTGTGTGTGTGTGACTGTGTGTGTGTAGAAAGGAATCAAAATGTTGTATCCAGCGTATCACTGTAATGCCCTCAGGCCGGTGTTATACTGTTCACCTTAAAATAACTAAAGTCCTTCATTCCTTCGGCTATCAGGATATTAAACGGCCACAGTAGTCATTTCAAATGACTGGTACAATCCTTTAAACTTATTTATATGAACTATATCAAATGTTTTGATGTATTTACTGCTGCTCTTTTCTTCCTTGTACTGACCTTGGTACTTTGATCTATTGCCTCTGACATATTACTTTCTTATCTTCTCTTTGAGTCTTTTAAGTCATTTGTCTGGACTGGTTTCAAATTAATTGCCCTTTTTGGGATATATAAAGTTGCCTTAATCTGAATCTGAATCTGTGTGCACTGTGTACACAGTAAAACTGTGTGCATGTGTGTAAGCGTGCATGTGTGTGTACGTGTGCATGTGTGTGTGTGTGTGTGTGTGTGTGTGTGTGTGTGCCTGCGTGTGTGTAAACGTGTTCACTCACAGCATCCCCTGCTTGTCCTCTTGGACCAGGTGGGCCCTCTGAACCCTGGTGAGAGGAGGATCAGAAGGTTTTCTCCTCAGACATATTTGAAATTTGTGTCATTTTTCAAACCAACCATCTCAGGCTCCGAGCACTCTCACCTTTTCACCCGAAATCCCAGACGGGCCATGATGGCCTTGCTTCCCTCGCTCCCCCTGACACACGAGGGAGTAGATTAAATTATGAGCTGACAATTCTATGAATGAATGGATGAATTAAGGATCAATCAACGATTCTAAAGAGCTGGATAAGTCGTTCATCTTAATCAAATTGACCTTGTGTCCCTTGTTTCCAGGGAGACCAGGCAGCCCATCGAAACCCCTGCTCCCCTGAAAGGTTAAGAGAGAGAGAGGGAGAGAGAGAGAGAGAGAGAGAGAGAGAGAGAGAGAGAGAGAGAGAGAGAGAGAGAGAGAGGGGGGGGAGAGAGAGAGAAATGGGGCGATGAAAGGTTCAAATAGATGCACGATGTCCAGCGTAGATAATCAGAAGGAGAAGAGGAGGAAGTAGTCCTCACCTTTGAGCCTGACTCTCCTATTGCACCGCGGGTCCCATCTGTACCCGATCTGCCCTGGAACACACAAATAACCCCACACACATTCACACACACACACACACACACACACACACACACACACACACACACACACACACACACACACACACACACACACACACACACACACACACACACACACACACACACACACACACACACACACACACACAGTGAGATTGCTCACAATGTTAAACATTTCTGGGACCAGGCGTGCGATAACAGAACGATGATGTGTTTACTCGGAGTGGCCAACTGTATCTCTCACCAGTTTCCCTAGACGGCCGTTCTGCCCCGGACTGCCCTGCATCCCCCTCGGGCCCTGCGGGGCGGACATAGCACAAACATTAATGGCCGCTGACGGGAAATGTAGAGTCAAGCAACAACAACAGCGCACAACAATGGCTCAACAACATTCATGAGCACGCTGCCAGGGTTACCACACAGCTCATGGGCTCATCGGTGACTCACCGACGGCCCCGTTTCCCCGTTGCTTCCCTTCAACCCTGAAGGGCCCGATAAACCCTGGAAACACACACACACACACAAACACACACACACACACACACACACACACACACACACACACACACACACACACACACACACACACACACACACACACACACACACACACACACACACACACACACACACACACACACACACACACACACACACAGTTAGTAGGAGTACGGAACGCATGCAAAGTGTCCATTTGTAGCCTTGGTTGCCATTTTAACACAGTGGGTCCGACTTCTTACAGTTCTCACGTTTGTTAACAGATTCTTTAACGACCTCACTTCGTCCAATCTATGATCCTTGATCTTTGGCCTCTGCGTTTTAATTCCATTGTTTTATAGTTGATATAGTTATTTTTCCCTGGTTAACAATGTGCTATGCATCACTAAACAAAGAGGCTTGTTGTCATTCTGAGTAGTAGCTGTGATTGTGTTTATCGTGGTTGAGGGGTGATTAGCGATGATGAGGCTGCGTACTCACCAGGGGCCCGGGCCGGCCCCTGAGGCCCAGAGGTCCGTGGGGGCCCTTCATGGCCAGCTAGAGTAGGACGAGAGGGGAGGACAGGCTGTCATGTACCCTCCGAGGGGACTGGGCTGTGGGCTGAGGGGTCGGGTAGTGGTTGGTATTGATCGTGGTGGTTGGTGTTGAGGTGGCGTCCTTACCTTGGTCCGCTGGAGGATAGCCTGGGCCTGGGCCTCCTGGGCTGAGACCACTGGGCCGGTCATGGGGTCTCCACCCGCCTGGAACTACACTCACGCACACGCGCACACGCACACACACACACACACACATGGACATGCATGCATCCAAACACGAACATACACACACACATTCAAAGATACACACAAGAATAGACAGAAATACATGTATATCCACACACACACACACATTATTTAACTGTTTACACAGACACCCATCCAGACATCAATATTGTGCTACTAGACATGCAACCGGTAATCAAAAGCATACACAACACATGCAGCTCAAGACTCCCCCAAGTGGTCGCTATATAAAAGTACCACTGTATTATACTATCCAGCCATCCCCACCAGGCAACAAACTAATTACGACAACTACACAACCATGTAGGGGTGTTACCGGTATGAGCATGATGTTCCCTGGGGGGCCGGGAATCCCATCGGCTCCATTGATGCCCGGACGTCCTTGCGGTCCCTGTTAGGGAGAAGGAGATAAGGAGACATAGGAGGACACATGGTGAGGATACACCAGGCTTTTGTGTGTGTGTGTGTGTGTGTCTCTGTCTGTTTGTGTGTGAGAGAGTGTTTGTGTGTGTGCGTGGTTGTGTGTGTGTGAAGGATGCTCACCAACTCTCCAGGATCCCCTCGAGGTCCCACCAGTCCTGTCGGACCAGAAGGTCCCATATCTCCCTAAACACACACACACGTGCTCACACACACATACACACATACACAGAAACACACGTACACACATACACACACACACACACACAAACAAAAAACATGCTAACAAACACTCACACACACATATATACACGGACACATACACGGACACACACACACACACATGCTTCGAAGCACACACACACACACACACACACACACACACACACACAAACACACACACACATGCTCACACGCACACACACTCACACACAGATGCACACACATACACACACTCACACATACAAACACACACATGCTCCCACGCACACACACACATGCTTGCACGCACACACACACACACACACACATACACACACACACACACACACACACACACACACACACACACACACACACACACACACACACACACACACACAGACACACACACACACACACACATACACACACACACTCAGACACAAATACAACATGCACATACGCACAGGCATACAGAAAGACACACGCACACACAATTATAGCAACACTCACTTTAATGGAATCTTTACATGGCTCCCGTAAATGTCAGCTGCACTTTAAAATACTGCCACCTCCTCCCATTGGAGTGGTGTCTTTAGGCGATTATTCAGAGGAATGAGGCAGGTCATAGTGAACAAGGTCATAGTGATCAAGGTCACAGTGAGCCAGGTCATAGGGAGGAATGTCATAGGGAGCAAGGTCATAGTGAGGAACGCAGTAGAAGTCACTGACCGGAGGTCCTGGAAATCCATGGGGTCCTTCTAACATTGTGCCCTGTGGGAAAATAGCAATGATTTAGTCCTGTGTATGTGTGTGTGTGTGTGTGTGTGTGTGTGTGTGTGTGTGTGTGTGTGTGTGTGTGTGTGTGTTTGTGTGTGTGTGCTTTCATGCAGGTGTGCATCTTCATGAATGTGCATGTGTGCATGCATGTTTGTCTGTGTGTGTGTGTCTGTCCAGGCATCTTTATGTTTATGCATGTGTGCACATGTATGTGTCCATGCGCATGTGCAGACGTGGTGTCTTCGAGAATTGTCTGGCATTTGTCCTTACATATCCCATCATCCCTGGTTCTCCTTTATCGCCTTTCTCCGGGATATCCTGATCAGAGGGGTGGACAGAGAGAGGGATGGCTAGACGACGGGATCAATCACACAAAGAGGACGACTGAAACTGTTTCGTTATTTAATATAAACCATCTGTTGGTGTCTGGTTGCACGGGACGCTGCTACTACTGTTACAGTTGTGAACTTTAGCTTGTTCCTGGATCTCTATGTTCCTGTGTGTGAGAAGGTGTCTACTGTTCCTGGATCACTATGTTCCTGTGTGTGAGAAGGTGTCTACTGTTCCTGGATCACTATGTTCCTGTGTGTGAGAAGGGGTCTACTGTTCCTGGATCACTATGTTCCTGTGTGTGAGAAGGTGTCTACTGTTCCTGGATCACTATGTTCATGTGTGTGAGAAGGTGTGAACTGTTCCTGGATCCCCTGACTGTGTTAGAGATAGTGTGAACTGTAATAGGATCACTATGTTCCTGTGTGTGAGAAGGTGTGAACTGTTCCTGGATCCCCTGACTGTGTTAGAGAAAGTGAGAACTGCAAATGGTTCACTGTTTCTGGATCTCTATGTTCCTGTGTGTCAGAACATGGGAGCTGTGCATGGATCACCGTGCGACTGTGTGGGACAGGGTGTAAACCCATACCTGTGCATTCCAGGAGTCGCCTCCCTCTCTCTCTGCCGGCCCGTAGCGGTCCTCGTACACCTCCTCGTACTCGTACTCCCTCACCTGGTGCTCGGTCCCGTTGTCGTAGTCCTCGTATTCCACAATCTGGGGAAGAAGAGGAACGCTATTTGTATCTCAGAGACATGCACACACATGCACACCCCCCTCCCCACTCCCCTCCCAAACACACACACACACACACACACACACACACACATACACACCATCACACATACACTCTCCAGCCCACAAACACAGACACACATTCACACACACACACACAAACACACACACACACGCACACGCACACACACACACACACACACACACACACACACACACACACACACACACACACACACACACACACACACACACACTCACACAGATTGAAACACATTAACACACACACACACACACACTGGTTCCCATCACGACATCCATTCTAGACATTCAGGGAGGCGCATGAGTCCGCATGACCTGAATCAGAATGACCTGAATCGGCATGAACTGAATCAGCAGGAACTCCTCCGTATCCAGTCCCCTGAACTCACCTCGTACTCTGTGATGTTGGGACTGGCCACCTCTGTGGAAAGGTCTGAATAAAGCTCACTGTAGTCATACTCCTCAAACTCCTCCCGCACGCGCTTCCTGGTGGACGTATCCAGCTGAGGAGCAGAAACACACTCCGTGGATGAACACAGGATGCCCCCGGTGATAACTCCATCCACTTGTTACCCCTAACAACTCGGAGGAGACGGAGAAGAGCCGTCTAACGACAGGGGAGCACATCAGTGCCCAGAACCACACATGAATTTTGTTCCACTTAGAGTTGTCCGCCAACTATTGAATCTGAAACACAGCCGTTAAAAAACAGTGTTGGAGCGAAGCCCCGCTGAAGTAGGAAAGGAAAATGAACAGTGGGTTGTTGGCAAGGCTCGCCGTGTTTGGCCTTGGAAGCCTCGCTCACGTTTAACAAGGACGGACGTGGGAGAACAAGAGAAGAGAGGGAGAAAGCAAGGAGCATAGGGGTAGAGGAGGAAGCTAAGGCATTATTTCACGTTACAGACAATTATTTGTTGGTACATTTCCGTCCTTCTCGCTTGTATCTGTCCATCAACATGACTGACAGGCTCCCTCCTACCGTTGACGTATTTCGTTGGTTCGTTGTTTGCTGAAATGCGATTGGTAACTCTTAGCCAGCTCTTCGTGTGCTTTGGCTGTCGTGGTAGTAACGTACCGTGTCTGTCTCATTGAGGATGCTGTTGTAGGGCAGGTGGGTGTAGCAGTCTGGGATGTAGTCCTGGCAGTAGGTCTCGGCTGCTCTTGGGTCATCCACTATCAGCAGCTGCTGGATGTCTCCCTGGGTCACGTGGACGCACATAACCGAACACACACACACACACACACACACACACACACACACACACACACACACACACACACACGCGCAAACACACACACACACACACACACACACACACACACACACACACACACACAGAAGTACAAACAAAAACATGCAGGCACACAGACAAACAAAAAAAACAGACGCACACACAATTACCCACAAAATTACAGACACACAAACACACACACAGACACACACAACCACACACACACACAGATGTACACAAACATATACAAAAACAAAAACACAAGAAAACACACATTAAAAGCAAACACATATTAAAACACACACACAAACACACATACATGTACAAACACACACACACACACACACACAAACAAACACACACACACATAATCACACAAAAAAACAAGCACACAATCAAACATCCAAAAATGTGTCAACAAACATAAAAATAAAAATAAATGATTGAAACCAAGGGAACATCAAAGTATCATGAATGAGAATTTTGTTTGCAGAACATTGGAATCAGCTTGCCCAGAATAAGTACAACAGTTAATCTTTATGATGTGACAGATGCCATCGTCTGTCTATCTCAGATGCCATCCACCTTTGAGTGTGTGTTTGTATCTCAGTATGTGTGATTTTGTAGGTCTCTGTCTCATTGTGTATTCAATTGGGGTGAGATCAAAGAGTCTTCACAGGCACCTTTCATCCCCCCACTCAGCTAATGGTGTCCAGAGGTTTACTAGCAAGTAACGCTAGTACATTAAATTCCAAAGACTGTCTTTCTCTCCGGATCTCTCCCTCTCTCTCTCCCTCTCTCTCCTCCTCCCTCTCTCTCCCTGTCCCTCTCTGTTTCTGATTTACAAAGGGAAATCGAAGAAGTCACAGAGAAATGCTGCAAGGCTAAAACCACAGGGAGCTCTGTTTCACAGATGGGCCAGCTGAGACCATAATCCTCAACAAGGTCGAAGTTCAAATCTATTGAGAATGACCGCGTATTGCTGATCCAAAAAGTAAACAGGACAGAACCGCTTGGAAGCTATAAAATCTTATCTGAAGGATACCCATAAAATCCCAATGCTGTTGTTAGAACACTGGAAGAAAGGATGCCTTGTCCATCCAAATGGCTTCACTTAAGAACTAACTCAAGCAACTGAGCAACTGTGGTAGTGTATTGATTATGCTCATACAAATTCAAAGGGTAATATATTTATAAGGTTATTACAGAATTAATTATAATGCAAAGATAAACCATTTTGAAGAATAGTGTGGCCACTTGGCGGCAGTGTGGTGAGAGTAAGTTATGTGTTTTTCACTTTTTACCGATATATGTAACATGCAGCAACAAGTAGAGAAGATAACCCTACAGAGCACCTTAAGGCTCCATTTTCACCTGTCACTCTGTCTTTATCCTACCTCTTTTTCCAAGTCGTGTTAAAGGGAATAGCTCCTCGAATATCGCCGGAGGGGGGAATGGGGCCTAACAGTAAGAACCTCTGTTATGTGTCTGTCTGTCTGTGTGTGTGTGTGTGTGTGTTCGTCTGTTAGCTGAGCTCCATTTGTACGAATGGGCCCCTGAAAATGCACACACACAACCGCGACCACAAGAACTCCAGGGTCCCAGGGGGCCGGGGCTCGTACCTCGAACACCTCTTCGTCGAGCAGGCGAGTGCCGAAAACCGTGACCCCCCCGGTGCTGATCTCGGGGTCGGGGCCCCGGAGGAGGTCCATGGTGTCCACCTTCTCACAGTCCAGGTACAGTGTCACCGACTGGCCCTCCACGCTGTACGCCACCCGGTGCCACCTGAGACAGGAGGCAGAGACACAAACCTGTCGTCTCCAGCCTTCTATTGGTTCACAGGGAGACCCTCCCCAAATCTGAGTTCCCTATCGTAAGCGGATAGCAAATCGAAACACGGACGAGCCAAATGAAATTGGGGTTGAATATGTTTTGGAAAAAAAGGCCAGAATATCTTACCAAAAAAGGGGATCTAGTTTGTCTTTTCAATTCACTTAATAATAAATATCCTTTAAATATCCTACTGAGTGAGTTTTGGTCCAGTGCCCGGCTAAAGCGTTCCATATGCTGAGACCAAACGCATTCCAAACAGCACAAAGCAGTTGCCCTGGATTTTGATTTATATTGTGGGTGTAGTCAATAAATTTGATTCGATTGAAAGTCTAAATGGAGGCAGGTTGCCCCGAAGACCAAAACAAGGAGTATTTCTTTAACAGGATGATTTTAGTGCTTCCCTCATGGAAATGGTGTGTGTTTGAGTGTGTGTGTGTACGTGAGTGTGTGTGCTTGAAAGCATGTGTGTGTGCGATTGACCACGACTGCATGCAAACCGGCGTGTGTTTGAGCGTGTGACTGTCAGCGGTGCGTCCGGGTGTGTTTCATCGTTCGGCGTGTCACCCACTTGCCGTCGGCCAGGTTGACCTTCCTGAAGGTGGGGTAGAGTTCGGGTGGGGGCTGGCCCTCCTGGTCCTCATAGAGGAAGACTGGGGAGCGTCCCACCTCCAGGCCCAGCTGCTGGGTTCCCTGCAGACAGTGGAGACGGAGGAGGAGTAAGGAATCAAAAGAAGGAGAGATGGATGGTGTGGACAGTATATATAAATGCAGACATTAAAGCATCAAATATTGATTCAGCATGTGTTGTCCACGTCCATTTGTGTGAGTGCGCACGTGGGTCTGTGCATGAACATGTTTTTGTGAAATGTGTGCACATCTGTGTGGGTGTCTTCTTCAGTTTGTGCATGTGCGCATATGCAAGTGCTTGTGTATGTGATTGTGTTTGTGTGTGTGTGTGTGAGTATCACCCACAGTAGGGCTAGAGCCAACACACTCTACCTCAATTATGTGACCAATTAACCTTACAAAATTACAACAAATATTTGTTGTTTTGTCTTTTCAACTAGATTTCCAAGCAAACATGCATTGAGGAAGGGAAGCCTTCTGCTAGGTAGCTGTATTTCCCTCCAGTGACCCAGACACATATTTCCCAACAAGAATCATCTCCCCAGGTCCTCATCTCTCTTTTCTGATGTCAGTCAGATTCAAACAATGATGACATTCAGATTGAAGGTTTTGTCCCTGCTCTCTCTCGGCAGTTATCTTTAAGATGCACTTGCAATTTCTAACAATTGTATAAATATTTCAATGTTATTGTTTATTGGGTTTTAGTTTTTGTTGGTGTGCAATTTAATCTCTCCTGAGTCTATCATCTGTGTGTGTGTGTGTGTGTGTGTGTGTGTGTGTGTGTGTGTGTGTGTGTGTGTGTGTGTGTGTGTGTGTGTGTGTGTGTGTGTGTGTGTGTGTGTGTGT
>NC_079414.1:19080478-19135478 GCF_026213295.1 Gadus chalcogrammus | reverse complement strand
CCCCCAGGAAACAAAACCCCCACCAAGATTTTCTTCAGCTCTGTCATTACAATCTTTCACCACTTTCAATGATTCTCCTCTTCAGCTTTTTCCTTCCATTCCCTCTTTCTTTCCCCAATCCACGGTCTGAGAGGAACACCTCAGAGAGCAAAGCAGAGCCACCATGAGAGGAGATGGGGCTTGGAAGGGAAAGAAGGAAGAGAGCTGAAAGGAAACAATGGCCGAAGAGGAAGTGAGCAGTGGTGGAACCACGTGTTTTCTGGCTCTGATCAAGAAAATATACTACTTCTAACAAACACAAGCACACACACACAATGCACACACACACACACACACACATGTGGAAACACACACACTCACACACACAAACACACACACATGTGTGCATACACATGCGTGCACAGTGCACACATACACACACATACACACGTACATACTGTACACCCAAAAGCACAGCGAGCCATTGTGTGCATGCTGTGTCTTTTCTAGTAATTCCTGAGACCTTTTATACTATCCCAACGCTTTACAGTCAGCCCCCACTCTTTGCTCCCCTATCTGTCTGACTTGAAGACAAGGGAGGAAAGGAGTGATATGTGAGGAGAATAGAGAGTTCCTGAGAGCTCTACCCTCAACATCTTCCAGCCATGCTGTTTGAAGTTCTTTTAGCTCAAGTGCTTTTGTCGGCAGTATCCTTTCACAGACTTCAGTCCGCAAGAAAAGCCGGGTCCATTCAACGGCAGACCTGACACTCAACATCTGAATCAGATTGTGAAATTGTACAATTGTAAAATGCACATGTTGAAAATGCAACCAATTAGTAACAGTGGAAAGTCTATCTGACCACTAAATGTTTCAGCTCCAAATTAATTTATTACACTAAGACATGTTTGGAATTCTGAAGAGTGGATCAGTCAAAGGTTTAATATTTGATTATGCAAGTTTGTCAACTGTCTGCATTGAATAGAAACTTAAAACATTTGAATAAAATGTAGTTCATGGGATAGCTCTCACAATAAATTATTCAGGGATGAATCAAACATTGATAAACAAGATAAGCATACAAAAAGTAAGGTAATCATTGCGGTTGTGGTATGCTATGGCCTAATGCTTTATTTTGCACAGGTTAAAGATAACAAAACATCACAAAGATGTCTGTGGCCATGATCTCCGTAACTGATAAAAAAACATAGCCTGAAGTCAAGAAATCCACAGGCTCTCTATCATTTCATAAACTAAAGTGATAACTGAGAGGAGCAAGTGGAGCCAATGCACCATCAAGTTTATTACCGGTGATCTTTCTCCCATGTCGGAGGGTTGCCTCAACAACTTGAGCCTTGTCCAACAAGAGATCCCTATCCAAAAGGAATCTCCTCTTGGACCCATCCTATGCTGCTCTGGCAGCTGTTTTCACGGCCTCATTTTGGGGCACTGAAGCTGGCCTGTGCCTTTCTGGCCCTCAACCTGGGGCACTATGCCACAGCTCTCACCTAATGAGAAACCCCATCCATCATCTCCCCAGACAGCTCTAGACACTTCTGTACCTGGTCATAACTCAAGAGGTAACGCAATGGCGTCACCATGAAGATATTCCTTGCAGGTATCCCATGCTGCATCGATTTGAGAGCGGTTTACTTTTGTCCAAACCGAACTCAAAGGAAGAAACTACGGAATCGGGTCTGAGCTTGGAAAGCATTTCTTTAAATGACTCAGGTATGCCGGTCACATACCTGATCACTACTTGAGCAGTGACACATGCCTTAAAACAAGCAACAATGCATAATTCACAGCACGCAGCTTTACAGCCAGGTGTGTGGCGTTTTTTACGTGATGCATAGAGTCGTTAAGGACATGGTAAACACTGTGATTATGGGGGACTTGGTCTGCTGGTTGTTATTTGAAGACCAAAAAGTGAAAGTGAGATATAATGAAGAGGGAGTGATAGTAAATGGACATGTTTACATCTTTGTGTGTGTGTCTGTGTGTTTTTGTATTAGGGCGGCAGGTTCTTTAAAAGCCAGATGTGAGAGTGCCATCCCAAGGTCACACCCCTTGAACTTGCTTGACCCCGGATGACCCTGGAGTTTTAAGGGTCATTCAGGTGGCTCCCTCCCATCTCAGCCTCAATATTGGCGGGATGGCACCCTCAGGTGTACTCTCAGATCTGTGAGTGGGTTTGTTTGTGTGTGTGTGTGTGTGTGTGTGTGTGTGTGTGTGTGTGTGTGTGTGTGTGTGTGTGTGTGTGTGTGTGTGTGTGTGTGTGTGTGTGTGTGTGTGTGTGTGTGTGTGTGTGTGTGTGTGTGTGTGTGTGTGTGTGTGTGTGTGTGTGTTTGTTTGTGTGTGTGTGTGTGTGTGTGTGTGTGTGTGGAACTTACACGCATTCCTGCATATGTGTTCACAAACATACACACCTACAAACACACACACACACACACACACACACACACACACACACACACACACACACACACACACACACACACACACACACACACACACACACACACACACACACACACACACACCTACACACAAACAAGCACCAATACATATGGTCGTGCACACACATACAAAATACTTTTACTACTGTGACCATTAAAAACGAATATGCAATGTGTGTGTTGGTGTGTTATGTCGACATGATCAGACATGAACTTGAAAAAATTTGACATAATTTCATCACATGCTATAGGATGATGATGAAGATGATTATGATGATGATGATGATGATGATGATGATGACGATATACATCGGAAGATTACTATCTGCTTCCTCAGCGCCTCTTGAATGACCTAACAGGTTGAGGAAAGATGGCGGATTCCACCTGGCCAGTAAAAGTCCACGTTCAGACAGTATAGTTTCATGAGATAAATGCTTGGAAAGTGTACGAGAAAAACACATATGCGTGACGGCTGTGTTGTGACTCTGTCCATACATTACCATTTATACGGGTAAATACCCTTAATGCCAGGCTTAAATTAGACCTTCCTTGTTGGTTTGATGGTAAAAAAAGTATTGGTGATGGCAAATATAGAACTTTTTACACATAGCCTTAGATATACAGGTGGTTGCAACAAGCTAGTGAAACAGTAGTGGCCACTCAAAGCATTAAGTTAATGCAAGTTATTGTCGTGTGGCCTTACAGTTCTACAGCCTGAAAGCATGAGGCCTGTGTCCCTCCCTGCTCTTTAACAGCTCGATTTAATTTGGGTTCAGACAGTCTGTCCCCCATTACTGCCAGGAATCAAGTGAAATATCTAAGCTATATGGGGCTCCAGCCTAAGACAGCAGGTATGACAGAACAAGTCCAGACAGAGTTATTGCGCCTACGGTTTCTAACCAATGTGCTTAAACTGCATGTGTGCTTCAATCTGAACTCAACTGCTTTTTTTTTCTTTTTTTTTAAAGCAGGTCCCATGGTCGGCATTATTTTTTTAAACACGTTAAACTGCCCCAACTAAGGCCACGTCGTATTTGGTATGCTATAACACAAAACACATTATCCAGTATGGAGGCATCGACCTATAGGCTACCATTACGCCTGATTATTGGCCCACATGATGATTTAGGGTATGTTAAATGCACAAATTGATTAACAAAGACGTTGGTTTATGATGATAGACAGGCTATTGGGACTCATCCTTGTGTTAGGCCTAGGACGCAACACTCTGACTGGTGACAATATAGTTGTATGGGCACCCCCAAAGGTCTTTGGTAATTGACAATCCCGATGGACAAGCCCTAGTCAGAAAGCGATGGATGGAGGGAAGCTGGAACACGAACTTTCGAGTGTAAGATACTGCAGTGTAAGAGAATGCCATGCATTTTGTTTTAGATAAGACATTACATACAACATTTGCGCGCTCAACCCAGCCTACCTGCTTGTTTAGCCGTAGTTGTGCTGAATATGATCGTTATTAAAAAAATAAGGCGTATGTGGCGCCCTGGTGTCCATCGATCCGTCATTCTGAACTTGCATGTGCCTGCGAAACTGCAGGTAAATTCCAATTGCGGCTCCTCAATTCACGGCTTCACGCGACACCTGCAGCAGAGCGGTGCCTGAGCGCGAATTCCGAGTTGCGTTGGAAGGATCCCGGTTTCCACCCGTGATACCTGCACTCGAGCCCTGTTGAAGAGTAGGAACGAGCATTCGCAAATAAAAGGTTAATAGTCTTCTCTTTTTGTGTGGGATTCTACCTGCTCTATCCGCTGTGATGTTCTTTGTTTTACTTTTGGGGTTATTATTGGTGGGTGAAAAGAGTAGCCGTGCCAAAAAAAAAGTATTCTTATCACCGAAGGTTTTGTTCACCGGCACCCTCTGTCTCCCCACCCCGCCCCTCCCCAAGACCCCCCCCCCTCCCCCGTTGACCCCTCCCTCACAGGCGAATATCGGGGCGCGTGATGGAGGAACGCCTTTATTTTCTATGATTACTGGTTTCGTTACTTGTAACTATGATTTAAGGGACAGCTATTGCACACACACAAACACTCTCTCTCTCTCTCTCTCTCTCTCTCTCTCTCTCTCTCTCTCTCTCTCTCTCTCTCTCTCTCTCTCTCTCCTCTCTCTCTCTCTCTCTCTCTCTCTCTCTCTCTCTCTCTCTCTCTCTCTCTCTCTCTCTCTCTCTCTCTCTCTCTCTCCCTCTCCCTCTCTCTATCAAACATACAAACTCCCAGACAAGCACAATGAGAACCCCCAAAATGGTTAGCTTTAACTCAAAAACATGCTGCCAATTTTACATCTATTTTGTACCCATATTTAGTTTAATCTTTCTCATCTGTCCATCCATCCAGACACACACACACACACACACACACACACACACACACACACACACACACACACACACACACACACACACACACACACACACACACACACACACACACACACACACACACACACACACACTCACACACGCGCACACAACCATGCATGCTACAACAGGACGACAGCACTGCCTGAACTAATAAAAATATGCTGCTGCAGATTCCAAATTCCAGTACCTGTCTGTCTTTGCCCACCACGATGCTTTACATCTGCATTCTATCACACACACGCGCGCACGCACACACACACACACACACACACACACACACACACACACACACACACACACACACACACACACACACACACACACACACACACACACACACACACACACACACACACACACACACACACACACACACACACACACACACACATGCCGGCACACACTGGCATACCACATACCGTACAACAAATTGACATTATATCCTGAGGGGTATAGCAGATCACATGTCTTTGAAGATTCAAAGCACCTCTAGTCATGGTTATGTGAAACTTGAGAGACTGAGGACAAAGGTTTACCCAATTGCATACTGAGACACGCACAAATGCACAGGCAATTACATGTGCCTATGTGGAGCATTCATTGGTTGTTAGAGGTGGCATGTTTTGCCTTCATGACAATTATGAGTTGTAGTTCTAATAGTATATGTAGCAGGAGTTTTAGTTATTGTTTTAAATTTAGTTTCTGGTATATTTTAGTTTATTTTTTTGTAATACTGCCGAGCATGCAACCCTAGTCCAATGCTACTATAACAGTAAGTCTATTTTTAGTTCTATTTTTATAACGTTGGATTTCTACACAACCACCAGGTGGCGTCAAATTATTGGCGTAATTCTTCTTTGGGAGCCTTCTGTAATTAATCATCCAAAAGTAGGTCCATGTTATAACATTATCTTGAAGAACTGTGAATTACATGGCCATATAAAAGCATCAATGAGAATATGAATCATGTGCAAGCTTAATAGTGAAAGGCTTGCAAAAAAATAAATAAATAAGGCGACACACAAAACAAGAAGCCCCAGTAGCCGTTTGAGGGTACTCAAATAAATATATATCTTACAAAATAGCTCTACGAGAATGCCCGGATATATTGTTGTGTTCAAGATAGCCAGTACGACAATTACAGTGGTACGAGCCAGGCGACCAAACTGGGTTAGATAATGCCAGTCCCATGTGACCCTCTGGTCTGTGGTCTCTCTCTATCTCACCCTAGTTAACGTTATCCGCTTACACTAGCTGTTCTCAGTGTCCCTCTCATCCTGCACAATTTTCACCGTTGAGAGTACATTGGAATCTATTTGCGAGACAAACCCCTCCAGAAGAAAAAAACTTTCCGAATAACTACAGCACTGGAGCTATGGCGAGTAACGGGCAGAAAGTAGTGCTCATCACCGGCTGCTCCTCAGGCATTGGTTTAAGAATGGCAGTGATGCTGGCAAATGACGAGCAGAAGCGATATCACGGTACGTTATTTCCGTCCTATTTTAATACTTCCTTTGACATTTCTCTGTCATCTACGATTTGAGAAAGTCAAAGACGCACAGTAAGAATGATGAATGTTGACCACTTACAATTGATTATAATAGTCAGACGATGGGCAATATAGTCGCGCATCTGCGCGTGCGTTTGTATGTGTGCGAGTGCGTGTGCGTGCGCGCGCGTCTGTGTGTGCAAGTGGCAAAGCTGACCTAAACTCTCGGGGTTCAAGTACGCCTTGCCACATTCTGATTAATCCAAAACGAGGTTATATTTAAACTCCTCGACCCATAATCCCTGCTGTGGGTGACGGAGGATGACTGCGTGCTACGTAACATTAGATGCAACAGAAAGCCCCGCCGTCACACCAGTAGCAGGTCACGACCCCGTCCCCTGCCGTTGCGAGCAGATAAGGTAACTGAGTTCAGAAAACCGAGCAGGACGGCAATTGCATTGTTGCCCCTGGGCAACCGGATGTAGGCCTTGACTAGACAAACTGTTTTGGAAAAGTGCCCTTTTTTATAGGCCTTCTATAGCATTCTTTCCAAACACAAGCTGATCGCTGGTTGTAGTTGTAAAGCCGCAGTGAGTGGGGTTATCTGTTTCATTGGGCTAATGTAGACGCAACGCTATTGTAGCCTGCAAGCAGGGCTATTTTAAACCGCACGGGTTTATGTAAAAGCCGCATAAGCTTATTATCTCTTTAGCAGCGGCTAAACTAACCTAAAACCTCTATTAAATTGTGATTATTATCAAACATAATTTTGTCAAAGGGGGATTAAGAGGGAAAATGAGTGTGGCTGAGCACAGGCCTGGTGAACTTGCCGTGACCCTGCACATTGTGGTATGGTGCTGAACGACAACGTAACCTGCAGTCAGTCATTTAACAGAATCGTTATGGACGATAGCCAAGGGGCATGTTAATGGGAGCGGGAAGAATGAGCATACATTCTGGTTCAAAACACACCCTGGAAACACGACAAAATGTTCTTATCATCTCATATTTACTTCCATTTAATTTATCGCCTGGTCATCTCAAATCTCCTATGAGCAGCTTTCTATTTTGACTAAACTTCAACAGAATTTTGATGATATCCAAGTAAAATATGTTAAGTATATATAAATATTGAACAAAGTAATTTTATATTATAAAATATATGCATTTAAACATTTTTTGGATAATTTGAATTTTGCAAGCACAACACCACTCTTAAATTATCAGAAACAAACAAATACATGACAAATTCACAAATTCAAATTCCTCTCTAATGCCCCCTACCATTACTCTTCCCCTCTTGTCCTGTACATATAAACATGTTCAGTCATAGCCACCATGCGTGACCTGAAGAGGAAAGATAAGCTGGTGGAGGCTGCAGGAGAGGCTTATGGGAAGACTCTGTCTCTGGCTGTTCTTGATGTCTGCACCGACGAGTCCGTCAAACAGTGCATCGATGGCATCAAGGATCGACACGTGGATGTCCTCAGTGAGTTTTGTGGATAACATCATCGTTCACGGTATTGATGCAAGATAGGCCTACTGTTTAGTAATAGATGCTTTTATTCACTAATGAACAGATAACTTGCTCAAGGATCCCTACAAATAAACAGTGGACATTGGGGTTCCAAACCCAGGACCTTTAGTCTGGGAGTCAAACTACCGTTACTCCCACACTGCTGCTGCTGGACAAAATGCTTGAACCGAACAAAGAACCAGACTTAAAAGTAGTTTGAATATGTAAAAAATAAACGATGAAACTAAGCAAAATATAAAGATCTACGGATGGCATCAACGACGCCTTACTTTATATTCATTAGTCATAAATGAGGAGGCAGACATCTTCCTCAACGATGCATACAGGTACAAACTGTGTATCTTGGGATGCATAGGCATAACCTTTAAGCCTATCACCTTGTCAGTGTTACATGTTCTAAAACCACTGTTGAAAATCTCTCTCTCTCTCTCTCTCTCTCTCTCTCTCTCTCTCTCTCTCTCTCTCTCCTCTCTCTCTCTCTCTCTCTCTCTCTCTCTCTCTCTCTCTCTCTCTCTCTCTCTCTCTCTCTCTCTCTCTCTCCATTCCCTCAAAATATCCTCCCATTACCTTCCCTGTGGTGGTCTCCCGGCCAGTCAACAACGCAGGCATCGGTCTGGTGGGTCCGCTGGAGAGCATTCCCATGGAGGAGATGAAGAAGGTGTTTGAGACCAACTTCTTTGGGGTTATCCGCATGATCAAGGAGGTGATGCCGGACATGAAGAAGAGGAGAGGAGGACACATTATCGTCATCAGCAGTGTCATGGGACTGCAAGGTAGAGTTTGAAAATGGATGTCTGCATGCGATTGTATAAGGGATATCATTTAGCAAATCTGAATCTGAAAACAAGGAGGACCTGCTGGATGTGATGTCAACTATCTGAAGTAGTGGAAGACAAGCAAATTGTTTATTCTCATACATTTCTGTTATCCATTCAGATATATACTCAACGAAAATATGTAAGGCTTTAGGTCAACCCATTTTGTTCACCTGCATGAAAGATTGAATTAGAGCTTCAACTGTAGCATTACACACAAAGATTTTGATGTCTTCAGTACCTGCATTTCAAGTTAAACCCTGGTTGTCTCTTCAGGTGTTGTCTTCAATGACGTATATGCTGCTTCTAAGTTTGCCACAGAGGGCTTCTGTGAATGTCTGGCTGTGCAGCTCCTGAAGTTCAACGTAACGTGAGTAGTCCCTCCACATGTTCTATTTTAATATCTCCACACAAAGTTAATATTTGATATCGTTTGATGGTAAGATAACGTTTTGTCACGTAAATGTATCTTCACATCCGCACGTTGTTCGAACAACCCGATATGATCTGCTATCTACTGTTTCAATACACATCTATGTAGTCTGTCAATGATAGAGCCAGGCCCGGTCCACACAGAGTTTGAGGCCAAGATGATCCAGGACGTGAGGCAGAAGGAGTATCCTGGTACTGACCCCGAAACGGTGAACTACTTCAAGAACGTCTACCTTCCATCCTCAGTGGACATCTTCGAGACGCTGGGACAAACTCCTGATGACATCGCCAGAGTGAGTCCACATCTGCTAGTGTCCAAAGGCTACACTGCAAAGTATTTTGCACTATAGGGTCGGATGCTTTTTGTCCAGGTGGCCTGTGTATTTGGTTCAAATGCATGTGCACACATACCTTTGAGTTGGGAGTCTGACACTCAAACAACTGGCCTATCCGCCTTGTCTTTTCATGTGCCAATATGACAATAAACTTAAGACTTGGATGTAACTTAGCTTCCCTCTTCAATGTAAGATGTGAGTTATAGATATGGAAATGGTGATTAATCAGGACGATCAACGATGTCCGTCGGTCCCTTCTCACCCCCCTTCATCCCAACTCTTCCTATTTTTGTTTACAGTGCACCAAGAAGGTCATCGAGGCCAGCAGTCCTCGCTTCCGTAACCTCACCAACCCCTTGTACACGCCCATCGTGGCTCTCAAGTACGCTGATGAAACCGGAGGGCTGTCTGTCCACGCCTTCTATCACATGCTCTTCAACTTGGGCCCGCTCATGCACGTCAGCATGAAGGCCATGCAGTACCTGACCTGTGGCTGTTTGAGGAGCAGGACCATCTCGCCCAATTAAACACACACACTGGTGGAAGCACAAAGAACACTGTCCCAGTGTCTCGGGAACAGAGAAAACTAATTTATTTCCCCCGAAAAGCAACCGGCTCACATACACACTAATGCACACACACTAATGTACATGCAGGCACACCCTGCCATGGTTGCTGTTTATACGCAGACTGTTTTTTGCAATGTTTTAGCTTTCTTGCACCCTGAAACATAGCACTGTGTATTGGTTTTATTATCAATCGATGTAGTCATTTCTGTTTATCATTGGGTTAAATTGGCCTTAATATCTATCACTTAATTCTTCCTTTCAGGCCACTACCAATGGTGCGTTGCATACAGTATATTGTTTATTTGTTATACAAATCTACTTATTCCCCATAGGACACATCTATAATGAAATAGTAAATTCTTAGTTGTTTGTCATATTGTTTGAAGTGTTTGATATTGAAGATTGTTTTCATATAATTATATATATTTATATTAAGTGAACGATATTGTAATGACAGAGCTGCCAACTTTCACAAAAGGTTTGGAGTGAGATTACGAGTGTTGAGGTTGGAGCGACCCTTCACCCCACACAATTAATGTTTCCAGACATTTTACATAATGTTTAGTACCAATGTTCCACAACAGTGTGTGCGTGTGTGTGCGTGTGTGTGTGTGTGTGTGTGTGTGTATGTGTGCGTGTGTTTGTGTGTGGGATGAATGGACACTTGGTTCACCACCACTCACTTACACCTATAAGCTCAAGTACACCTATAAGCTGTCCTTACGCTGCCCAGAATGAAAACAGATATTTGAAACAGACAAAGGGCAGTTTGTATAATATTTTTAACTAATATTTTAAACGACTAATTAAAAAAAAGTTCTGAATAAAGCGTGTTGTTTTACCATGCTGGGCTAATGGAATAATTCACATCAACTCGTTTTAAAGGTTTTCTTTATGCGCGATACATGTATAGGCTTATTTTTCAGAGAATGAACAGTGCTGCAATTGTGGATGCATGGCTCTGTGAAATAGGGGAATACGTAAAGTGATGGAGAGAGAAACAGGTAGAGAGAGAGACCAGTAGAGGGAGACAAAGCAAAGGGAACACAGCGTGAGCACGTCACAGAGCCCGTGCAACTCAATCAACGGTAGCTAATACTAATAATACTAATAATTTTCATTCATAAAGGATTGGGATTTATTTAAGGGCCAAAACGATAAGTTTGAAAAAGATGAATACAGGCTGTCAATGCCAGAAAAAAAAAAAAAAAACTGAATGGTATTCTCGGAACACACCGATCATTTATTAAATCAGCTCCCATGAAAGTAGCGGCGTCAACATGCAATGCTTTGGTTAAGCCATTCAGAGACAAATGGCACGTCGTGCTCATCTTCCATTAGGAGTAACCAGCGGGACTGCCAAGTTTCCAGAAAAGAACTTGTTTGGGGCCAATTCACGCTCAACACCACGCACTGAAGACATAGACGACTACTTAATACTTAATACTTAATACTTACTTAATCCCATTTACCGAAGTTTAATAACTTGTGATCCCTATCCAAACAATAAAAAGATGATTTAAAAGTATGGATTCATAAAATGTTGTATTTATATGTTAATCTATGATAAACTATTTATCTGTTGAACATTATTAATTGTTAGTGTAAAGTTACTCACACAAATTTGATATAAGTTGTTAGAAATTGGAATTTGATCTACTTACGGCACTGTCAATTTAATATTTTAAGATGATGAAAGGCAATTGACGTCGCCCGCATTATTAAGCAAACTTCCAAAATGACTGTGATGTTCGGAAAACTAGGACAACAGTTCACAGTATTTCTGCAGCGGTTGATACCCCTTTCAGCCAGTGAAGGGCTGTGATCAATCATTCGATCGCTACTTGACTACTCTGGTCTGTTGGGGGAGCGGCGGGAATCATGTGGGATTCTGAAACTGATGCTAGTACCCACCATACGTCCTAATCAAGAGACGCATCAAAACAAAGTAACTATGTACAAATAAACCATGGCTAAGGCTATCTAGCATTACGTTTAGACCGGTATAAACACATGGATAATAACCCACAGGGACGAATCAACTGAGGGGACAACGTTTGCTTTAGTGATCGATGTTGGAATGGGGTAAGTTAAAAATCGGATTGATTATCATGCTTCACTAAACCTAGCTCATTCGATCACTCGTAATAATTAGCAAAAGTTCTGCTCAAATGTTACAAGCATTAACCGTTGTTTCCTTGTTAGTCATGTTAGCTTCCGCACGTTTATCGCTTCTGACAACGTGTTTCGCCTATTTCTAAATGTCAGGCCCTAGAGAGGAGCATGGAGGAGGATGCAGGCACTACACTGCAGTGCAATAATAAGTTGCGGAGAAAACTGTACAGCGATGACACGGAGAAGGTGAGTTAGTTTATGTGCTTTTCATTTTGTGTTTAAAAAAATAGAATGACAATGTGTTTCCTGTTACATGCTGCGACTCACCAACTTTGACCAAAAACAGCTTCGCAGGAAGCTAGCCTACTTGCAACGGGAGTATTCCAAAACACAACAAAAACTCAAGGTAAATATCTCTGTTACTCTCTGTTATTTTCTGAGGATGTCAATGAATTTAGGTTGTTGTATTAAGACAAAATATAACTACCATTCTATCCACAGCGTGCTGAGCGATCAGAGGGGGTGAAGAAACATGAGAAGACCAGAGTCACAGAGCAGAACTCTCTGCTCCTGACCCAGATTGATCCGGACACATCAACCACCCGTCCAAATGTCGACCCGTCCTCGCCATCTCCTAGACTCTGCGCTCCGACTAGTCAAATCACTGGCCCGCCCCAAGAACATCAGCACACTGAAGGTGAACTTAGCCCCTATGGATCAAAAGCAACTTTAACCAGCATTTAACTAGTATATAACAGGAAACGTAATCTGGAAACATATTATAAAAATCAGTATGAAACATTACGTTTATCTAATCTAATCAATAATGGATACCAATGTGGCGGCCAATCAAACGCAGCCACAATTAAACTTTGTTCAGACCATAGATACAGTATATAATAATTATAGTGTGTGTGTATACTGTTTACATATCTTGGTTATTAAATTATTTCAGTGACAAAATTGAATCCTTATTGCATTTCTTATAATCACAATGAATTCCCACTACACTATCCTTACAATAATAACATAAAAGCAGCAAAAGTAGTAGTAATAATACCCATTTGAACTCACCAACGGTACCATTTCCCCAGGACAAGTGGAGGCTGACGGCGGCAGGGAGAGCCCAGCGGTCAGGTTCCTCCCCCCCTTGGAGGCTGCTCCGCTTCTCCCCTCTGCCTCCAGCCAGGATGACCAATCCAGGGAGCAGAGGCCCACCCCGGCCCCCAGCTCAGCCCTGCGCCTGCGCTCCCGAAGCAGCCGTTTGCGGCGGCAGCAGAGATGCAGCGAGACCTCCGAGGTGATCGGCAGCACAGACACAAACAGCGAGGAGTGGCCGGGGCCCGGCAGGAAGCTTGAGGAAAAGGCTGCGACGGAGAAGAGCGTAGGGACGCCGGAAATGGTGGCGGAGACACAGGAAATGAAAGAACGACGTTTGAGCGGCTCAGAATCGGAGTCTTCCGCACTGTTGTTGACACACTGGCACACGGAGAGACGCACTGCAGACGGAAGGGCGGAGATGATGGGACCGGTGCAAAGGGAGAAGGAAACGGACCTGACTGGAGATAAGTTAGACAGCGAGTCCCCCTCTCTGCTGCTCCCTCATTGGACATCGGCTCCACCTGCTGGGAGGGGAACACCTGAGGACACACTGAACCACCCTGGAACAGAGGCAGGCGAAGAAGAAGCAAGACGAGGAGGGCTGGAGAAAGAAGTAAATGCCGGAGAACAACAGAGATGCGACGGGGAAACCAAAAGGGATGGATATGAGGAGGGAAACGCCAGCGATAAAAGCGGCCACACAGCCATTGGACCAAGAGGTGACCAGCATCAAGGTAGATGTGAGAAGGAAAAGGGAGAATGTGATAGAAAGGTAAGCCTGGCAGCCTCCTGCACCCTGTGGGATGGGCTGGTCTTCCCCGCGGAGTACTACGTTAGAACCACCAGGCGCATGACCTCCTCCCAGCAGCAGCAACAGCCGGACATGCAGAGCAGCCTGTTCTCCAATCTGATTGTTAAAAGTCGGGCTAGAGGCGGTGGGCGGGGCCGGGGGCGGAGCCTGCACGCACTCCAAGACGGCGAAGACGCGGATCAGAGCAACCTGAGGCTTGGGTATTCTGACACGCCCCCACGAATGGTTTCTTCCGCCTCATCCCATGAAGCACAGTGTTCCAGGGAGAAGGAGTCGTCGGATCCGTTGCTAGATAATCCGAACCAAGAGTGTTTCCTCTCAGCGGCGCACAGTGCTAGACCGGTGAGGGGCAGGAAGAGGAAAAGAGGGGGACGGCGAGGACGGAGGTTTGAAAAAGGCTCTTTTTGTTTAGACGTCAGTTATACAGACCAAGAACGGACTTCAGAGCACTCTGTACCTGCCTTGATCTCCAGTTCCCCATCGCATTCATTCCCTGTGGATGAAGCTCCGGAGCAGGGCCCGGTGTCAGTAGTACCACCTATTGTCTCCCAGCCCTCCGCGTTTCCACCCGCTCTCCCCCCAGGGATCCCACCTTCTGCTCAGGAGGACGGGACGATGTCTGCCTCGGTTTCTGGAAGTCTGGAACGAGTTTATCCCATCTTCAAGAGGAGCAGCTCGGTGACTGAAAGACCCCCAGATGATGTCTGTATGTATACGCTTTTTAATAAAGACAAAGGGATAAAGGGAGGGATAGAAAATTACATGCATTGGATAGCAATTGTACAATTCTCATGAACAATTCTCCAATGTCAGTTTGAATACAGACCACCAATTGCATTGACATCCGGTTTTATATATGTCTTACTATGACATGAAGAGATCAATGAGTAGTTTGTAGTTTGTCTTCACGGCATTACAAATTCTAGGTAATAAAGGAGGTTTATATAAGGTATAGACATATGAACGTATATTAGGTTTAGGTTTGTACCAGGCATGTAAGTACAAGTATTTAGTGTGAAGTATAATAAATAATACATATCTTTCATAGCATACCTAACATATCTTTCTGGTCTTTTGTATCTGTGTTTCAGCAGGCTGGCGGTCCCTCCTGCTGCCCTCTCCTCCAGCCCCCAGCGATCCCCTCCACCAACCCTCCCTGCTGGCCCTGGGCCTCGCCCTCAAACCCCCGGTCCCCCTGGACTTCCATCTTCCCGACGAGCAGTTCGGCTCCCTCAAGCTCCACAAGCTGCAGCGGGTCGCCGACGCCACGGCGGAGCCCTTCTCCATCCCGTCGTATCGCACCAGAAGCAGCAGTACGCAGGCGTACGCCCTGTACAGGACCCGCAGCGACCAGGCGTTGGCTCTCTCCCTCCCGTTCAGCCCCACCCCCGACCTCGCCATGTCCCTGCCCAGTCCAGACGATGGGCTGCCTTCTCGGTTACAGTCTCAATGTCCCCCTGCAGTCACCCAGATCCATCCCATTGGGGATCGCAAGCGTATTGATACCCAGATGTTCCTGGAGTCGACCCCAGTCACGCCCGGGGAGGATTGCAAACTAGACCCATGCGACCGGCTACCCGAAGGGGGTGGACGGTTGGCAGATGGCCCGGAGCAAACCAGCCACAGGGCGGCGGGGTCAGTGGTGGTACGGTCCACCGGGGAATGTTTGGATCGGTCCACGGAACAAGGGACACTTTCAGGCACGAAGTTAGAGGGCTTTGCGGAACGTTTGCTGCCGTTGAAGTCGTCTACCGTTTTGACAGAACAGCAGGGACATGGTGGAGGTGTAGTCCGGCCGTCGGAAGACCATAGAGCTACCAACCACCAGAGGGCAGCAGTCGATGACTGCGGTTTTCCTGCAGAGGAGCCATTTGAAAGCCCTTCCAAGTGCATTAATAGCCAGAACGCAAGACATGCCTGTGCGGACCCTGGGGTCCAAGAGGATCAACGCATGACCCATTTGACAAACCATTCACTGATAGATGAACACACTACAAACTCCCCTACTGACGCATCTGCAGGAAGCCCTCCACCACGGCCCGGTGCCGGCTCCCAGCTCCTGCTGAGCCCGTCTCTGGTCTCCCCACCCTGCCCTCTCCTGGCCCCCCACCTTCTCCCCTCCAGCCCCCCCTTACCCTCCCTAGGACTCACCCCTCACCAAGCCCGCGCCTCTTGCCTGCCCCTGACCTCGTCCCCTTGTGCCCCCAATCTCGCCCTGCCTTCCCCCATTAGCCCGTCCACCCCGGCCCGCTCCCCCCCACACCTCTCCCCCTGTCCCATCCTCGTGTCCCCCCATCGAGGCGCCCCTGCTCCCGCCCCTACCTCCCGTCAGACCTCCGTCTCGCTGGATCCACAAATTGCCGTGGGCGGGCAGTGCCAGGGGGTTGTGCCCACTCACAGTCCGTCTGTCTCCGACGCTGGTGGGCCTGTGGATCCACAGCCTCCCCCTGCCGCCGGAGCCTCTTCTAGAAGCCACGGTGCACAGGAAGCCACCGGGGAAACTGAAGTGGTGGCGGAGGAGTGTCCGATTAGCTTCACACACACATTGACGGTAAATATAACACGATTGGATGCTCAGATGATACATTTTAAATATCACAGGAATAAATGACAAGAAAATAGGATGACTCAAATCTACCAAAGATCGTCTCATGGCTAATGCTCAGGCTACTTATACTCCCTGACGGTTGAAGAACTAGCTAATTCCATGGTTCTCTAGGGCTATCTATCTATGCGTGTATTGACAGCTGTTTCCCTGGCTCCCACTAGGCCCCAGCCGGGGGTGGCCTGGTCGATGCCTGCTGTGTCTCAGGTCCTTCAGGAGGTCTGTGTGTGGCGGCGGCTGGAAAATGGGCAGTGTGTGTGTGGGACCAGACATCCAGCTCCGGCTGGGTCCTCGTACACACATGGACTTTCAACAAGGTCATTCTGAGCGTGTCTGTGTGTTCTTTGCTGTGTATGTGATGTCACTAGCATCGAGAAGACATAATGTAGATTCGACTAGTCTAGTCTGGACACTTCAACAAAGCAGACGTGAGGATTTACCTTTATCATTGGCTGACCTGAGCATGTGTGTTAAACATGTTCGTGTCTAACCACTCATCCTTCAACAACATTATTATTATTTTTTTTTACAGCCTGTAATCAGTGTGTTTTCTGTGCCGGACTCGGTGGGGTTGCTGTGTGTGACTTTGGGCCAGCTGGAAATCCAGGAAGTAAGGTAAGAAGACCAACCTGTGGGGCGATATGGATCATGTACATTGATCACATTTATGGTTGTTGAGCCATCCAAACTAAAGTGTGTGTGTGTGTGTGTGTGTGTGTGTGTGTGTGTGTGTGTGTGTGTGTGTGTGTGTGTGTGTGTGTGTGTGTGTGTGTGTGTGTGTGTGTGTGTGTGTGTGTGTGTGTGTGTGTGCCCAGTGTGATTGGTGGATTCAAATAACGAATTAAAATGTCTGTCTGTCTTCGTAGGGTGCTTTGCTGCTCCAGCCGGGTGGAGGTGCTGCTGTGTCAGGGTGTGGTTCAGACGGTTGTGGGCGTGGCCCGGTCCAGAGTGGTTTGCTCCTCCCACTCGCCGGCCATTTCTACGCTGCAGATCTTCGTGCTGTCGGAGGACATCAGGTAAGAACAGGAATAGAGATTCTGATTGGCTGCAGACCTCTAGTGGCATGCCTCCATTTACTTAATATTTGAATACCTACAATGGGACATTTATTCCAAGTTGTAATCAACGTTTGAATTATATTATGAATAATGCATCATACTTATTACGATTTACATTGAATTCAGATACACATCATTAAGGAGCAGGTTGACTGGGGTTAGACATCTTTCATAATGATGCCTACAGGCTGGCTGACAGACAGCGGGGATCGAACCCAATGTCTGTGGCAATGAGTGTAACACACTAGCCCATACAGTACTCTGGTCCCTGCCTCATACCGTTTACATTTACTTACTAACTGCTAGACCGGGAGCATGCTAGATTGATGGTATTGAGTCTTTTTTAAGTGGACACCGCAGGTCATAACTGTCCCAAACCCTCGCCTCAGTGCACCCAACCCCCAGCCTCTGGCCTCCCCGGGCATGCACGTTGGAGCCCTGGCTACAGTTGATGGACTGAAGGACTGCCTGCTGGGATCCGCTGAAGGAGGGCATCTCTTCATCTGGTTAGTACCTCTGGTGGGCAGCAGGCAGTCGCCCGAATCACAAACACTTGAAACATAGCAAAGCTGAAAATGGGAATGTATTCTCGACACGCATGCCTTAACCAACTGTTTGTTATTATTACTATGTCTATTTTAAGTGGAACAGTAAGATCTGTTCCGACCTTTGGAAAATCGAAAAATAAGTGGTTTCAGTCAGACTAATACGCATTTTGCGAATTGGTCTGGCGATGTCAGGCTAGGGTCTATTAACTTTCCGCGGCAACATCTGTCGACATCACCGTGTTGGTTAACTTGTTCAAAATATTTGTTCAATGTTGACTACGTACACGATTGGGGAATTGTACAATAGAAAAAGAGTGAGGTGGACATTGACCGTCACATCGAATTAGTTTTATATCGATGATTTAAGGATAAAGCCTAATGGTCAAACCAAACTGGGAAAAAGGTTTGATGTTCACTCTCATTGTATTCTGACTCTGAATGTGCTGTTCAGCACCATATACTCAGCTGTTATGCTTCTCTCAGGAACCTAAGCACTGGGCAGCTGTTACAGAGGATCCAACTGGACAAAGAGTTAACACACACGGCCTGTCTCCGAGGCTACAGCTACGCTGTAAGTCGTTGATCGGCATGCCATGGTTTACTTTGAGATTAGAACTAGTAATCAACCTTGTTTTTACCAAAGTAACTTTGAATCATTCTTTGATTAGATGAAAAAAAAAAAAAAAAGTTCTGTGTATAGTTTATCAGAAAAGGTTTCAACGTTTTTATAAAACCTCAAATTCATGAAATGAAAGTCATGTTTCGTGTGTCCTCGGTTTGTGCACAGGGGATACTGCTTGTCCTTCTGCAGCACCAGTACCTTGGATCCATAGTGAGGGAGGAGGTCCAATCGTACCACAGGGAAGACGAAGGCGACAGGGTTTCCATGGAGAAAGAAAAACCGAAGACCACCCTGTTCACCTTGGTCGCCATTAACGCTCTCAATGGGAAATCGGTGGTGGCCAATCGACTACACCAGCCTGAAGCCTGGTCTGGAAGGTGAGGGGAATCAGTCAAATTGATTTTCCAAGTGTTTTCGTGATCTCACCGCCCTTTGTCCCTTGCAGGCTGTGTGAGGCAGATGTCCTGGGCTCCAAGTTGGTGGCTCTCAACCAGAGTGGTAGTGTGTACGTCTGGGAACTCGGCGGCCCCGTGGGGCCGAGAGTGGTGTGGGCTCCTGAGGCGGACGGCTGGCACGTGGCTCGCTGGGGAGGGTCTGACATCTTAGTGACCGGCCATCAAAATGGAGACCTCACACTGTACCGCTACGACGGCCAGAACTCAGTCAAGACTACCATTTAACAGACTTGATTCTTTGATTGAATGTTTCCCGGCTCCGTGTACTACAGATGTTCAGGAATGTTACTCAAACACCAGCTGTTTCTGGTAAAAAAAAAAAGATACCGTTGTTGGGTGTCCAGGCTGTTTTAATGCCATTTGTTAATATTTACCAGTTCTAAAGCTTATATTTGTATTTAAAGAAAAGCACAATCTTACCATGTTCTATTAAAATTTGTACAAATTGATTTTATGGAAGCAATATACTAAAATCTTGATGGTTTAATGCTGTGGAGGAGCTGATTTGTTAGCATATCAATTTGTTAAGACATCTCCAAATCATGGCAGACTTATGATATCAGCTGGGCATTTCTCAAGTGAAACAAGTCTTGGCAGAAATTCTTTAACTTCAGTAAGCCCGTTTAACATCCACCTCATTGTAAAACTACCACTGTACTTGAGGCACTGCAGGTCAAGCAAAAAAAACACATCAGCAATGAATGAAAAATTGTCAACTTTTTTGTATTCCGTAATCTTTATTTATATTTGTAAAGCACAAAGCAATCTATACAACATTAAGAGTCTCAGTGAGTTTGTACAGAGAAATTTTTTACAGAATATATTTAAAATACAACTATAAAATGGGAGCATAATGAAGATCACCAACACGGTCAGATTTAGGCCTCTTATCCACAACATACAGATTAAAAATAGACCTGAAGGACCAGTTGGCGAGCTCAAATTTCTTCTCAGTGTTAAAGGCAAGTGCAGTTGAATGAAAAATTCACTCATTGAAAACAAATGTCAGGAGAAAACAGGTAATAGGGAAAGTCTCAAAGAAGAAGCCCCGTCATGTGAGAGAACGTAAAATCAAAGACATAAAAACCATTGAAATTGTCAACTATGGTACAGCAATTACATCCCAGGAAAGTTGGGGAGATAAAGCAAAGAAAATGATTCACAGGCCAAGATTAAAAATGAGGGACTAAGCTCATCACTTTTTCCGCTAGGAAGTGGTTAAAATGCTTTCTTTAGTGTGCCGAGGCAGACTTGTTGGCTAGTATTTTCTCCACCATCACCTTAGCATAGCGGATACGGCTCGCCAGCTCCTTGGTGCAGCCAAACTCCTCCAAAAGGCTCAGCTTGTATGTGTGGAACTCCCGCTTTTCATCGATATAGGTCACTGCCCCCATCAGGGGACAAAGGATCAGCTTTGTGTGGTCCTGAGAAATACGAAAATAAATAACATTAGTCAGGCCATGAGATGTTACCATAAAAATAAAATATAATAGCCATTTGCACTAACTGTAGTAATGCATGCCGAGGAGTCTTGTATCTTGTCATCTCCAAAGTATAATACACCATCATCTATTGCTACGTTCAGGTACAAGAGCGGGGCTTATTGATATTTAAAAAATAATAATTAACCTCCCTTAAATTCATGCCTCTTTGCCCGACTGAAGACTTTAAAAATAAACCATGAGGGCGATACATGAAATGACAAATCATTGGCCCCCTGACCTGGAAGAAGTTGATCTGCACAGTGCCGTTGGTGAGGTGCAGCACGATGGCACTGCGGGTGCGGAACCAGTACGAGAGGTAGGGCAGGCGAGCCAGCTCGTCGCCGTCGCGTCGTGCCATGTTGGCGCCGGCCTTCAGCAGGTGCTCGCTCATGTAGTTACGGAAGTACTTGAGTAGTGTGATCTGCAGGGAGGCGTTTGGGACGAGAGACTATTCAGTGTGACAGATTGCCTGAGATGGTACTGTAACATTTCAATGTAAGGGCTGGAGTGGACATTTGCCTTTTAAATCAATCATTCTAACCCCTTTCCATTAAGAAAGTTACGAAGGGGACCAGACAGGTTCCCAATTCACAGTGAAAGCCATGCTGGCCTAGGGGTTATATAAGGCTTAGTGCTACAGGTGGAGATCTGGGCAGTGTCCGGTTGGCAGGGTGGACTACCGACCTTCTTGCTGAGGCCTGGTGGGTAGGAGCGAACGTTCAGGAAAGACTCTACGACCGCCTTGTCGATGTACTGCAGGCTGTCTCCGTCCGCGTACATCATGAGACGTGTGTAGTCGTTGAAGAGAACACCCACACTGTTGTCACACAGCTGGTATCCTGAAAATTGAGTTTTGAATCTTAGGACATATGCCAGACCAATTGACTAAATTGTTCGAACAGCAGGACTTGTGAGAAACCCAACTTGGGCAAGATCTTTCTTTTAAGAAAGACACAAGTTGTAAACTAGTTTGAATAGTTACATTAACATTGTAATTTGAACCTTACTTTAAGTTGATAAATGTATACAAAAATGGTTAGCATGTAAATAGTTGATTTGTTTTACATAAATACTTACCCAGTCCATATTTATCAGAGTAGTCCACCCATTTGCTGATCCAGAAGACTGGAATGCATGCAGGATCATCTGCCTCTTCTACAAATGGATGCAAAATTCAAGATGTTGCAGTTAAAGAAAGTTGCAAGCATTAGTACACATTCAAGTTCTCCTTTAAAATGAAAAAATGACTTTGCCCTTACCCTGCCGAATTACTGCTTTCTCAAAGGGTTTGGCAACGAGAAGGTGGTTGATCTGGGCCAGCATATCAGTAAGGTGGCACACCTCTGCGTCCCTGGATTTCACAAGAACAAATAAGTCAGTACAGCCAGAATATTCTCTGGTAGGGCAACGGCTCTCATCCCACGAGTGCTGAACCCCTAGAACTACTACTGATTAACAGGGCAATAGACTAGTCAATCACAACACACAGGACAACACTGCCTTGATCTCAGTCTTACTTTGCCTCCTCTTTAAGGTCCACCTTTTCTGGGTGGTCTGGAATAGAGAAGTTTGAATATAAAGTTCAGCATATTTCAAACTAGTGAGAATGAATGGGAGAAAAGTACTACGTTATGTCACAGCCCCTTAAAATGCTAAAGTAAACATCCACAAAGAAATATTCCTTTAATACAATTAAGACTCTTCCATGGATCCTTGCATGTACCCAGAATAATTTGAAATGCCCCCCCTTGACCAGTAGTTTTCCCCTTCTCCCTTTTGAAGTGCACCCGTCACTAACTCCAGATTTTCCCCTCCCGGAATCCCTACCTTTGTTGTCGAGCGCCGACAGGGGCCGTCTCTGGCTGAGCTCCTGGGCCTGGGAGGGGGCGATGGAGAAGCGAGGGGGCACGGTGAGGCACGTGGTGGGCAGGCGCAGGGGGCAGTAGCCGCCCGTGAAGAACTCATCAGTCTGCAACTCGGCGATGGTGGGTCTGAGGGAGGGCTCGGCGTTCAGCATGCGCTTAATGAGGGAGGTGGCGGCGGGGTTGACGTGCTGCATTGGGAGGGGGGGGGGGGGGGGGCAACACAAGACATCGTTATGGCGAGGAACCAATTCATTTTAGCACCCATTATATAAGGCTCATTACTTTTCATGTGGAGGGGGGGGGTTATAAATTAGGGCGTGTGCAAGTCTGTTAAGTATTCTAAACTGGCCCTTGCCAGACTGATCTCTTGCATGGCAACACAGAGAACCAGTTCATGGTTGCCTTTTACACCAAAACCAATTTTCCAAGTCCAACACCCTCTGTCCTTGTCTTAAGGAGCCAAGTAAGTCACCTAGGTGGTGTGTGGCGGCCACCTAGGTGTCTTGTAGCGTTGTCCCAGTGTGGACAAAATAAATGTTTTGCGATCTCATAATTTCCATTGTGAATTGAAAGGGAAAACATGTACTTTCCCCCCCAAATGTAATGCAAACTTGACCAACATCAGTAGTCAATGTTGGTCAGCTTAATTCAGAGTACATGACAGCAATTCTAATTGCATAAGTCCTCCATGCTCAGTTTAACATACCCAGGGAACAGCATAGCTGTTTTTTTTGATGCGGCTGTAAGTCTCTTTCAAACAGGACGTCTCAAATGGTGGCTTGCCCACAAGCAGAGTGTACCTGAGAGAGGGGGGGGGTGAAAGAAAATATTCAGGGCATGAACGACACTTGATATGATTGATATTGGCAAAGACAAGCAAGCCACTGTAGAAAGAAACAGCAGCGATGACTACTTGTTCTCGAGCTAGCACAAAATTCCAGCGAGTCATTGAATGACTATGAGTCGACAAATGTCTTGTGAACGCATGCATTTTTTTACTTACAGGATACAGCCAAGAGACCAGACGTCCACCTCAAAGCTATGGCCCTTTTTACAGAGCACTTCTGGGGCGATGTAGTTGGGGGTTCCACACAAGGTCTTCTTTCTCTCGCCATCATATTCAATCTTGGTCGCAAGGCCGAAATCCCCTTTGGAAAATCAGGAATGTTGCACCATTAAAATAAAGCATTTGATTTCTGAAACCACTATGGATTAGTTAGACCATATTTACTTACTCTGAATAAACACTTTGATTTAGAAAGATACCCGTCATAGGAGATTCTTAAATTAGGTAACAGGCTATGGCCTTCAAATATGAAAGATGGGAGTTACCTATTTTGACATCCATCTCATCGTTGAGGAAGATGTTCCCTAGTTTCAGATCTCTGTGGATGATTCGGTTGTCGTGTAGATACTGGCACCCCTTGAGCAGCTGCATCATATAGTAGCGTGCTTCTGGCTCTGTGATAGCCTTACGGCGCTTGTGGAGCTCCAAGAGGGACTGAAAACCAAAGACATTTTTAGTTATGTGCAGCCATCCATGGACCAGGAGTTAGTGTTTTTTTTAAATAGGATTTATGAGGGGATTGCGACCCCAAAACCGGATGTTGGCAAAACAAGCATTTGAAAAAACCTGATGGGGAGCTTCAAGTATAGCCGGCCAAAATAATGTACATCTAAATATTGTGGATATACTATGCCAAATTTGAGTGTGCAGAGCAATAAAACAAAGCCCATGCTACAAGGGTAACCCCACCCCCACAAAAAGAATTACGTCCCCAGTTGGGTTTAAATGTAAAACCGTCGCCAACATAAAAACTACTACACATCATGACTTACCCGTCGCCTGCAGAGTTCCAACACAACGAAGACGAAGTCTTCATCTTCGAAGAATCCTCGGAATCCCACAACGTTGGCGTGATCAAGACTTTGGTGAATGGTGATTTCTGAGGTCATCTTCTCCCTCTGGTGTGGTTTCATGATCATCGACTTCGGGACAATTTTGCCAGCAAAAACTTCATTCGTATCCATGTCTGTGATCTCGTAGCATTTCGCAAAACCTCCCTTTCCAAGAAAGCGACCTCTGGAATATTTTTTCTTCGACCGAGAATCTACCAGGACATCGGGGATTTCTTTCAGCGGTGCAGATATTGGATCCACATGGGACGTCGGCTTCGCAGTCGCTGCACTCATATTGAATTATAACTCCTAAACGTGATAAGAAACAACCAATACCCTTAATAACTTTACAATTCAAAATAACCTGGAATTGGCCGACTTGACATTAATTTAAATGTCAGACCTACCTTCGACTGACGTTTGCCTTGTTAGTTACCGACTTGCAGCTTGATCAAAAACCAATTTAAACAACAAACAAACTGCTCTCGGGCGAACTTGTCATTCGACTTTTCCGCTTAATAACTAAATCAGATGTATGAAAAGTCCTCAAATGTGCCTATACCATGACCGGTAAGTTACAGCTGCTTTCCCCCTGTCGCTATAGCGTTTATGATCAGTTTAAATGCTGTCTCGGTCGTTATGCCCCTCTCTGATTGGTCCTCGAGATTTGAATTTCTAGCCAGTTGTAGCAAAGGATCTTGTGAGACCGGCACAAAACTGGCCAATCGTTTGGTCAAGAAGACAATGTATGTCGATATGATTCATATGATTGGTTATCTGGCATGCAATGCTTCCTACACTTTGAAAATTGTAAAGAGACGTCATAGACTACTACGGGTTGAACAGGAAAAAACAATAGAAATCTATATTTTTAGGATGGAGGATTGCAGAGAGGGCAGTTTGTTTAATAATTTTGGTTTAAAGACATTCTTTGAAATGTAAAAGTGGATAATTGATGATAGATATCGTGCTGTGTGTTTCTTCATAGTGTCTTGAATTCAAACACATCAAGTCAAATCTGACGATATGAAATGTCGTAAAATAAAGACTGTGGTGTGATGACATAACATTTATACATTTATAAAACGTGCTAGTGCATATTGAGAGTATTATATTGAAATAGAAAATGAGTAATACAAATTAGGCTATAATGCTGTAATGGAAACGTCAACAATTTCCTCATTATATGATAACTTCGTCGTAACTACTTTACAAATATGTCACTCATTTTGTTCGCTGTTTGCCCCTTGAAACCCGCCTCTAACAAGTGTTTGTGTTGTCAGAGGAACATTACGACAAAAGGACACCGTGTAACAGATGAATAATAAAAACCGAAGACATCGAGGCGGAGCAGGACCCTGAAATGTTATTGTGGACATTGCTGTGACTAATATGTGCGATACTATATGTTTAGATCTCCAGATAGATTCGTTGATATGTTGGATCTAACATATATGATACCCAGCTAAAAGTGGTTTTATTTTTTGTTTTTTTGTGAAGGACTTCTAGCCTGGCTCCGCCAATGAAGTACGAGAGTCTGGTAAGACCAGGCTAAAGGGCTTCACTTCCAGCTGCAAGAGTTATCAACATCACTAGGGGGTGCTGTGGGATCCCTGATGCCCGGCCTAGGTCGACTCGAAACTCATAATTTCACTATAAATAATGTTTTATTGTCAGTCAGTAGCATTGCGTTTTTATGGCTTTTGTTGTTCTTAAATTAAAATATATTCATTAAGACCAGGCTTTGTAAGAAAAAGAAAGACGGAAGTCCACAATGAAGTTAGATATTTATTAAAAAAATTAATTGATGAGTCGAAAGTGTGCTTGGGGGAGGTAAACACAACATAAAACCTTACATAACTTACCTCAAAATGCACAATTAAAACTAACCAAGGCTCATCCTGCACACGTGCACCACATCAGCTGACAACAACCCTGCCAACTCCACCCACTGGCTCTTTGCACAGGTATACCAGCAGAGAGAACCAGCAGACTAGCGAAAGGGTCGTCACGTTCGTTAACTTACATAGTTTGTGTTGTGTGTTTCAGTGTTTGGGCTGGTGAAGTTTGCAACTGAGATTTCTAGGCAATCTATTTTATTTTATATTTATCCTCTGGTAATTCACCCCAAAGCTTATTCAAAGTAAGCCTTAGGGGCACTGGGCTTGATACTGTTTGACCCTCAGGCCTCAGCCATGGATAAAGCAATTGTTGTGCTTAATGGGGTTTTATTGGTGCATGTTGGTGTCCATGGACGCAGCAGAGCATTTGGAGAATGACCATGAATCTGCAATCAAGTGTTCCTTGATCCTTAGACTAAACAGGTCAAACTACCACTGTATTGTTACAGCACCAGAATATTTTTTTATTGTTTGTTATCGGTAGTTGCACCCCTATCATGTCCTCTTTGTCTCATGCTATCTGTTCGAGGGCCCCCCACATACAAACATACAAAGCATAAACATATTACAGATTCTCAATCTGCGGGGGGTGGGTCTCGGGAGAGGGTGCTGTCCTCACAGCGACCAAACCCCACCTCTGTCCGAAAGAACACTTTGGCAAATCCGGGAGAGGGCTGTAATGTACTGTATTGCACTGTATTGTCTTTTGCACGTTTTAAATGAATAAAATAAATAAATATATATAACAACACCAGTGAATTGAGAACCCGTGAATTGGAGGGACAGTGCTGGAAGACCTGCAGAAGTGCTGAGGGATGGAAAGTCAAGAGCCCCTGACTCTATGGACTCACTCTCATTTATATGGGGTAGAGTGCTGATCTACTATGTCACTAGACTGCTTATCCAGCTGAAATGATTGCAGGACTCATTCAACAAATACACACACACACAAACACACACACACACACACACACACACACACACACACACACACACACACACACACACACACACACACACACACACACACACACACACACACTCTCTCTTGCATGCTCTCACTTGCTCTCTCTATGTGTATCAATCTGACCCTTGGTTTGTTGTTTCTATTTTTGGGTTGGCACCAGATTTCTATATTCTCTCTGCACCCACCCATACTGGAGTGAGCGATCGTTGTGTCTTTCTTTACAAGGTTTCCTCCTTTTCCCACTGCAGGAGTTTTGAGTGTATCTTTTTCCATTGGATTCAGTTCAGTAAGGGTCAGTTGATTAGGAATGGGTGGGTTTAACAGCATACTTGCTTTCTAAATGCTTGGCCCATTGGAAACAATGCATTCCCAACCTTTTGAAGCACTTTGTAAAAATGTATTCTCCTCAATTTTATTTATAATTCAAAATCTGTTGTGTAACTTTTCTGCATGTTTTGTGTGGCTAGTATAAGACTCTAAACTAAGTTCAACTTCCATATGTTACTCTTCATTTAATATACACATTTGATTTATCATGCATATAAGACATCCATATTCTTAGTATTAATTGTATACATCATCATCCATGTTACTATAATAAGATATGTCTTTGCTTTGGTTTGTGCAGTAATCATGGCAAAGACTTTGAAATATACCAAACATGTGTTACGTGAGAACTGTAGGCCTACGTCAGGTTTTAACTCCACCACCAGCAGAGCAGGGAAGCGCAATGGGATTTACTTTATTTTTTTTCCTTGTTTAATATTTTTAATATAGGATAGGCCAAAATATATACACAGCTCTGACCTAAACGCATATATATAGGCCTACCAATACTCATTAACAAGTCCCACAATATACCATTTAAAATATTTATTTTGTGGGGGGGGCGAGGCGTGGTCAGAATCATTGCAATTATATGTTCTTAGTTCTTCCATTTGCATTGCACGTAAGTATAAAGGCTATGCTGCTGAAAATAATACTTAATGCGTAATACGTTATTTCCTTGGCGAAACAATGAGGGAAAGTTGTGGCCACTGGACTTGGCCCCCAAACAGGAACCAATAGGCCTAGAGCACCTGTCCTGCTCATCATGTCCACAACTGGTCTCTTCAGGCCAGAACACCCTGCACGACGCCTCGGTCTGTTTCTCAATCCACAAGACTTTACGCTTGCCTTTGTGGTTGCACTATTTAGGTGCACAGTGCATGTTAATGGCCGTTTTGATTAAACTCTGCAGTAAACTCAATTACCGATGAAGATGTAGGTCAATTAAATGAAGCAATGTCCATCCAACCAATAGAGGACGAATCTTACAAGCTGACCATACTCATGACAAAATACAACTTTTGTTTTTCTTGAGTGCTGGTTTTCTTTTCAAGTTCTGCCTCTGCATGTTCACTCTACGTTGGGAGATGAAGGGACTCAGTCTTTGTGGCAAGTTGACGTGTTGTAGCAGAGCAAGGAACACACCGACCGTGTTGATCCCGGTGAGTGACGACGCCTCTACGAAGCTCGAGCCCCATATCTTCTCCACCAATGGCATGACGTCTACTGCGAACAGCACGCGACCCTCCGTTTCGGTTAAGTCTGCTTTGTGGCCGACGACGGTGATGAGCGCGTTCTTTTTCAGCATGAGAATCTCCTCACGAAGCCGTCCAACTTCTCGAAACGACTCGAGGTCGTCCACCGCGTACACAAGCGCGAACGCGTTGGCATGCTTGATGCTAAGCTCCCGCATCGCCGGGAAAGAATAACTGCCGCTTGTGTCCAGAATCTCGAGGCGCACCTCTCCCGAGTCGGCGGAGTCGTACTGGAGCGCGTGGAATTCTTCCACGGTGCGCGTGTATTTGCTTTCAAAGTGGTCGTGCAGAAACCGCTCGATGAGCGCGCTCTTTCCGACCCCGGCTGCTCCCAACATCACCAGGCGAACTTTGTTACTTTCTCGCTCTATACGAGGCATTGCGGGGGAAAAAAGAAGTGAGAAAAACTACGAAGTTGTTGTAAAGCAGCTTCAACTCGTATAATATCACCTCTGGCTTATTAATTTGCACTGAGCCTGTCACCATTTAAGACTCGAGATAGGAGCAGGTGTTCCAAGCTCGTACAACTGAAGACTTCTTAGTCGACTAATAATTCTGTATTTATAGGGTTGTCTGTAACTTTTTCGACCAATGAGAGGTAGATCGAATTCTCTCTCTCTCTCTCTCTCTCTCTCTCTCTCTCTCTCTCTCTCTCTCTCTCTCTCTCTCTCTCTCTCTCTCTCTCTCTCTCTCTCTCTCTCTCTCTCTCTCTCTCTCTCTCTCTCTCGCCTTGCAGAGTTACATTTCCTCAGACGTGTGCAGCAAAATACGAAAAAACCTCAGCGATGACAAAGGCAATGATCTACTATTGGCCAAAATAGTGAAGACATTTTATGCATTATTTTCGATGATGAAATATAGTACAGTCCTCTCAAGTCCCACGCATTGACTGCTGGACAAGGCTCAGTCAGTTATCATTGGGTTAACAAATTATGATTGCATGTGTGTGGGCACAGTGGTTTCGGGTTAACGACTTTCTGCAGGTCAGCAAAAGATAATAATTAATTTCCTTAGCTATCAGTTCCTATTGGTTTTTCATATCCTTTGGTTTACTTTCTTCTATCTAACCTTAGAAATGGGGACATTTGTGCTGACCCTGATAAGGCAATATGTTTTTTTTTTAGGTTTTGTGAATACGCTGCATTCATCTGGAAGCCACATTCATCTTGGAGACAGTTCACTTGACAAGAGAACACTTTATTGTCGAAGCTTCATTGAGGGCGTTTCACATGGGAGAATATATAGAAAATACACATGATAACAACATGGATTTGAAAAACATTCAATTAAATGCAAGGCACAACCTCCATGCGACAGCAAATACAGTCGACTTGTTTCTGTGTTGCAAGTTTTCTTGTGCGAGATGTGCTTCATATAAGATGTGTACTGCAAACACACAAAACAAGTCTGGTTCCCCTCACTGTATGTTTCACTCTGTAGCAGCAATGCAAAATAATGTACAGGCCCATTGATTTATGTCACCTGCCTGTCTGCAAGCCCATCACAATTGGTTTCCTATACCAAGCTTAGCATAATTGTGCACTTAACATTTTCCCAGTTATAAAGATTTTGTTTTTGTGCTTGAGGCAAAGAAGGCATTATTTACAGCACATAGATGCAACGTGAGATGTATTTGTTTACACTTAGGTTAATACGGTAGCAAGAGATTCATGTTAATGACTACTTTTACCATTCTCCTAAAATGTTAATAGGGTCTACACATATGACCAGGAATTATACTTCCCATTCGACGTGTGATGATTCAAGCCCTTACACTTGTAAATGTAAATGCAGATTTCCAGTCAAAATCCAAAGGGGAATGGATGCCAATGAATACAATAAAATACACAAAAACATTAGCATGAACCAACCCATTGTGAGATTACATTGTGCTGAAGTCAGATCCTTCAGTATTCCCACAAGGTGGCGCTGTCTATTGAGTCAGCATTGGCCTTGAGCCCTCCAGCGTGGTCTCCTTTGAGGTACTTCCCCCCTGGGGCCCGGATGGCCATCTTGTTCAGATCGCAGAACTCTAAGAGGAACTGGACAGGGGTGGGGCTGTTACTGCTCACTGCCTTGTCATCCCCGACGCTCCAGTACTTCCCCTGGGAGTCTGGACAAACAGCAACGGTTATTGAGGCTTTTTTCAGACCCTAATATATCTGTGGATATATTTTATTTGTCTATGATGATTGCCATATACACCCATCGATACTGTGAAATAATGAGTTGCTCTAGAGAGAATATGGGGTTTGAGCCCACCTGTTCACATCTCTGAGCACAATGCCCAACCCTACCTGCTCATTGATCCCATGTATCTCTAATAAGTATAAGTCCCTCCTCTTATTGTTTTACCAAAACACCAAATGCCCTACCTTTGAGCGAGTAGGCTCCGTTGTGAAACTCAAGCTGGAAGACATCGTAAGAGGCGCGGTTGGAATCCAGCGTTGCCATGCCCGCCTTACGGCAACCAATGAAACCATGCTCTCCACGGAGCACAATGATTGGCCGGTTGATCAGCTTCATGAGGAACAGCTCGGCCTCCCCTACAGAGAACCAAAAATGAAAAGAATTGATGAGATTGATTCACAGATTGTCTTGATCAGATTGGGCGGCTCCACAGGAGACTCTGACCTGTGTTCTCAACAGTGGCGGCAAGTTGTCCATTCTTCTTGGCCATCACGTACTTCCCATTGGCAGCACGCATGCACACACGCCCGTCACGCCACTCCAATTCAAAGTAGGTGTCTGAAGACCTTGGATAACGATACACAGATCAAATACACAACCATGAGAGGGGCATTCGGGAACTCCTGGCTAATGCCCGTGGCAGCTGGCACGATAAGAGTGTGTGTGTGTGTGTGTGTGTGTGTGTGTGTGTGTGTGTGTGTGTGTGTGTGTGTGTGTGTGTGTGTGTGTGTGTGTGTGTGTGTGTGTGTGTGTGTGTGTGTGTGTGTGTGTGTGTGTGTGTGTGTGCGTGCGTGCGTGCGCGCGCGCGCGCGCGTGCGTGCGTGTGTGTGCGTGCATGCGTGTGTGTGTGTGTGCGTGTGTGTGTGTTTGACTTGGCAGGGCTTACTTGGTGGTGGCGGTGCATTGGAGCCCGCCAGAGGGTGTGAGGGTCCAGTACTTCCCAGCGGCAGTGCGGAAAGCACATTTCCTGTCCTCGGGAGTCATTTCCACCTGGAACACCTCTTGGTCCCCTTCCTCGTCCTGATTGGCCGACAGGTCCATCCCTAAGACAATAAGGGACAGTGGCCAAAAAAGTGCCTTAGAAGATCTCTCTGAACCTCGCTCCCACCTTTCCTCCCCTCCCTTCCCTTCCCTCCCCCATGGAAGGCGACCTCATCGTGTGCTGAGGCTTGGTTTCCTCAATCTTTCCTTCTGGAATTATCTATTTAATAATGTAAAACCAGGTCAGGATTTTTGCTTGAGCGGTAACCTAATTGAAGACATTCTCTGCCCTAGAACAAATGTTGGCCCAGCAAGACGTCACACCTGAGACTAGATAAGTAGGCTAGAGAGAAAATAAGTTACGTTAATAGGATGAATAATGCTTCTGCTCCCAGTTCATTTGGGCGATGTAATTAAGGACTATTAAGGACGTTAATAAGAACTTAAATCATCAAAGTAAGCTCTAGGCGTGACCACCTTAAGAAGCGGACCACACTGTCATCTATGAACCTGGGATCATAAATTTAAACAGAGGTTGCCAAACTGCCTAATATTATCACATTTAAATTCAAATTCACACTTCGTTCACATTGTGGTAATAATATAAAATAAAAAAAGGCAATCATGGCATAATCTTTGCTCCCCCTATAATCTTTGCTCCGTATGCAAACCGCCCCCCTTATTTTACCTAGCAACAAAGACACGGGTAGAATTACTGCAGACAGAAAATGGGTGGAAAGGAGCGAGGGGCTTGCTCAAAGAGAAAGGGGGGCCTGATAATGAAAAACACATGGCGTGTTAGGAGGAGGGAAAGACATGATGTATTTCTGTGCGAAGAAAGAAGGAGTGAATGGGGTCACATTTTCTACACACATGTATGTTCCTTGCGCTTGCGCATAAAAATGGCAACGCAAGATGCAACAGATGTGTGCCCATTGCAGATATCTTCATGATGGTAAACAGCATCATTACTCCATAAGCTTGTTCATATTTGTATTCGCATTTTATAAAATAGAAAAATAAAAATAAAAATGTACTTTTTATACGATACCTTGTCTTGTGGAGACATTTCTCTCGTTGCCTGCGGTCAAAACGACCTGTGCGTGGCTGCGTTCCAGCCCAAACAATTCATCTTTGGCAGCCCGGGTTCCCTTCCCGGACTTCATTGTGCCCGTGGGACCCAGCGGCACCAGATACCGGCCGCTGCAGTCACGGAAGGCCACTTTACCAGAGCGGAATTCCAACATGTACCCGGTGTCCTTATCAGTGTTATTGGACAGAGTGCCATCGTTTCGGAGAAAACGATTATCAGAGGTCTCGAGATGGTAGCGCTGGTCCCGGTAAACCAGTGTAATGAGCGAGTCGACCCCCCAGGGGACGTCCCGGTCTATTGCCACTTCTCCACGCTCCCCTTTGACGCTCAGATGGGCGTAGCGCTTGCGCGCGATACTGTAGAGGTTGACCTGCGGGTGCACGGCCAGGTGCATGCTCCATTTCTCCGTCGGAGTGGCCGCCTGTGCAAAACAAGTGATTCGATCCTCGCTGCCGCCAAGGTAGCGCCCATGGGGCTCGGACATCAACGACCACCGCCCGTCCTCGTGCGCGGTGATAACGAACCTGCAGTCCTTGCTGCGCGTCTCGCATTCCGCCGTGACGTTCCCATCTTTGTCCGTGGCCAGATAGCGGCCCAGGTGGGAGAGGAGGAAGACGGCGCTTCCGTCCTCGCCGGTCTGCTCCAACGTCCAGGTCTGCTTCTTCTTCAGGCTAGAGGCGGACGCGTTGATTTTGAAGCCGAACGCCTCCGCCGTCAGATACTTCCCACCGCCGTTGACGAGACCCAGTGGAATCCGCAGCAGCTCACCGGGTCCGTTGGCACTCATTGCAGACATCTTTGCCGGGTAAAGAGAAACAGAGTGTGTATCTGTGTCAAATGGACGGACAGACAAAGCTAGTGGGCAGGGGGATAGAGGGAGAGAAAAAATGAGGGAGCGAGAGACAGATAGAAAGATGGGAGAGAAAGTGTGTGTGCGTTAGAGAGAGCGAGAAAGAGAGATGGGGGGGGGGGGGAGGGGGGGAGAGTGGGAGGGGGGGGAGCGATCAAGAGGGAGACTCGAGCTGGGCTGGGCTGGGCTGGGCTGGGCTGTGTCGTGTCAGCAGACAGTATTAGAATTGCAGTTTTTCACAGAGTTTTAAGGTCGCCCTACATTCTAAAAAAAAGGAAGTCAAAACAAGAAAACCCAATTACACCGACATCAATAATGAACACACATGACCAACACATAATGGACCAAAACGGCCTGCCCCCCAACACCCCCCACACACCTCCCTTCTCGGTCCCTCTCCCCCCTCGCCCTTTTCTGTACCTCCCTATAATTGGGGTTGTGTCATCCTTTGCTCCACATTCACCAAACAGCAGGGGATTGTTTGTGTTTTGGGAGGCCATGTTATAGACATAACAATATTCAAACAAAATACAACAGTTTGGGTAATGCAGTGTTAAACATATAAATGAGGTCAAAGGACGGCGATACACGAACACATATGAGCTTCACAACAGCGCTCTGATGAGCTGTTGCTATGGGTTTCGTCTAGACACCATGGTTCCTGCATGTGTGCCTTTCCATTCCATTATTTCGACTGTAGGTCTCTGTCTCGCTTGCATTCTCCCACCCTCCCCCTCTCTCTATCTCTCTCGCTCTGCGTCTCTGTCTCTCACGCAAGTTTCTCTCTGATCGTTCCCTGGGATACATCTCGTCATGGTTACCATGTGACTGCGGTCGGGGGAGAGGTCATAGTTCAAACAAATGATTCTTTAGAGGACAGCATAATCAGACATTCTGATACTGCTGACATTCCCAATAAACCAGCCAATATTTACATCCCACACATCTCTTGCAAACAGCACATACATATTTGCAGTGTCTCATGGTGGTGGGACATCAGGATGCCTGGTTTTGTACCCATGCTTCACATACAAACATACTCACTCACTGGTACAACTTGGCCACTTTCTTGTCCTGGGACCTATACGCTTCAATGCAAACCTTTGTAATTACAGCCTTTCAATTATAGTCAAAATATGATCATCAGATCAATAAATTACTCAATCAGCCAAATCGTATACGCCTTGTTATTAGTTCAAAAGCATTGTAATATACAGTGACTCACAAAAAGAATACAACACTCAGTATTTACAGAATGAAGACTGTTTAGCTTATCAAATATATTGCTTAATAATTTCCGCATTCATTACTCACAACATTAATAAGTAAAATAACTAACATTAGCCAGAACACATAACAATGTAGCCGAATAAATACTTTAATCCGATCATGTAGTCTCTGTATCTCAAGAATGTGTGCTTCTGTTGACGTGAATACTGTATGTTGCAGGAAGAGCTCCTCATTGGATGTATCAATGTCAACTGAACTGTTGAGGACGCCTGGAGTCCACAGGGGGCAAGACCTATCACAAGGAAACAGAATAAGGACGGCCACAGGAAAAAGGAAAGGGACAGGATGAGCAAGCGGAAGACGGGTGGGTATTATAGAGGAAGAGGGACGGCACGGCAGGATGACCAATAACAAGACCCAAATGGCAATCACACTGGATTCATGACAGCATTTTTATAATTACTGTTAGCAACACCACTCCTGTTATCTTCTAGAAATATCTACCTTTTATAGGCTCGAAGTAAATTTCTTTGTATATTTTATATTTTTTCTTGATACCATACTGCCTTCCTTATATTAAGGAAATGCTTATTCAAATAGTATGTATAAATGAATACATTCATAAGCAATTTTTTTATACACAGTTGACCTTTATATAGCCTATATAAAAGGGCCGCTTGTTCAGTTGAATGTTGATTTTTTAGAGGGACAAAGGGACATCATATTCCGTTAAACATCAATGGTAGTCAGGTGAAACTCTTGACAAAATTGCAGTGTCTCTGAGACATGATACAAATACGTTACTCGTTGTAATTCATAAAAAACAGGAGGATTATTGTTATTATAAATAACTGCACTGTGCTATCATATAATACATTGACATTGAGGATAGTAACCGTTTTCCAATCATCAAAATGATATAGGCTACTCCATGCTATTATTAAGGTTATTATTATAGGCTAGTATTCCGATATACGCGAGACAAATGGTAAACCTAGTAGGCCTATGGGCCTATGTGAGATTGGCGTCTTTCTCAGTAAACAGATAATCTTCTTGGGTCGCTTGATCCACAGCTTCAGTAGGCCTACAAACCTGACGACTGAATAATCGTATTCCATCACGAGGGAGCAATAAAACAATATCATGAAAATAACAATAGAATGGATAGCTATCTAGTTTGCCGACTTTCTTTCTGACTCTGTGTTTCTCGTATTTCCCGAATGCTAGTAGTTAAGGGAAAATTACGCCGTTAAGACTGGACAAAAATGCACGGGACGTTTCCATTTTAAAAGTATGGATTTCCCTGAGTTTAGCAATTCAAACATTTGGGATCATGTAAGTAGCCTACATAAAAAGAAATATATATAACAGACGTCTAGTCGTTTTTACATATTTTAATGCCGAAATCATACATATTGGGCCTTTAAATAATGTGAAATACATTTTTTTATTAATGGATTGCAAAACACTGACATCTAGTGGTTAAATTCAGAGTTGACATGTTATAGTTTAAAATAATGGTGATTTACGCACACAAGGTAAAAAAGAAAAGAAAATAAAAGTTTGTTCTTCAGAGGAGCTCATCGGTGCTGGGGCCTGTTATGTGGGGAAGGATGGGGGATCTGTTTGACTTGGGTGCTAGGGCAAGAACTGGGGCGACTCGGGCTGATCGAGGGGTCTCCATGGATGGACGGGACCAGAAACCCAGAGCTGGATGCGAGACTAACAGAGCAAAGTTCCGAGGAGGAGGAAGGTGAGAGGATCTCATCTGGCTCGGGGTCCGGGCTGCAGGAAGGCTCCCGTAGGCTTGTCAGCTTGAAACCCAGTTCAGACCACAGCGCCCCCATCTGGACATACAAAGAATGACAAAAATGTCATATTTTCCTCGCACAGAAAAACATGTCAAGCATCACATGGTGTGTGTGTGTGTGTGTGTGTGTGTGTGTGTGTGTGTGTGTGTGTGTGTGTGTGTGTGTGTGTGTGTGTGTGTGTGTGTGTGTGTGTGTGTGTGTGTGTGTGTGTGTGTGTGTGTGTGTGTGTGTGTGTGTGTGTGTGTGTGTGTGTGTCTGTGTGTGTGTGTGTGTGTGTGTGTGTGTGTGTGTGTGTGTATGTGTCATGACTCATGTGTCATGACTCATGTGTCATTGTATGTGTCATTTTGTTTACCTCAGCGTGAACCTGTCCCTGAGTGCGTATAAAGCCGGCCAGTATCTGTGTGACCAGAGGCAGGTGTCCGAGGAAGAGCTGTGTCTCCTGGTAAAGACACAGCAGCGAGAAGTCGTTCCTCAACTCCATGGTGACGATTGCATTCTCCTGCTGCAAAGAGGGAGAAAGGCAAAGAGAGATAAAGGGATAAAGAGAGGAACAGATCAGCACTAGGGCTAGTGTACACTACTAGAAATGGGCTATTGTGCCTTATTTGTGGAGGGCTAGTGTACCAAACCGTTTGGCAAGTGCACCTTACCAGTGGTTTAGTGTACCTTAGCAGTGGGGCTTGTTTACCTTACGAGTGTTAGTGTCCCTCCTTTGCTGTGGGGCAAGTGTGCCTTACCAGTGATGGACCGTAGTGTACTTTAGCAGTGGGGTTCGTGTCCCTTACCAGTGGTTGAGTGTTGCTAAGCAGTGGAGCTAGTGTACCATACCAGTGAAAAGCTAGTGTACCTTAGCAGTTATGAGATAGTGTGTACCTTAGTGAGGTTTGACTCCAACTGCTGAACTCCGAGGATGTCGGAGAATGCCAGGCTGTTGGCTGTCGTGGCTCCCTGGCGGAGATTAGATGTAGAATTCTGCAGGAGAGCTTTCTGGTGCTCTATAAACATGCTGTGCTCATGGCGATCCCACAGTTCCTGCACATGAATACACATGCAGTTAACTGGGTATACTTTATATTTTCATTTTTAATATCTCCAGCAAAACATAGCCCTTTTGTGTCCCAAAGAAACCCAAGGGGAAAGACATTCAACATAGATAAAGATTCAGGCTCATTATTTAAATATTTGGGCCTTCAAGATTCCTTTGCTTAAAGACTATAACAGAACCGGCCAATGGCAGAACAGGTGGATTTCATTGCAGTACCTTGTAGGCATGAAGCAGGTCCACGAACATGTTCAGTATGTCCAACACGTCCATCTCCTTCAGGCTTTCCTGCTTCTCGATGTCATCACAAACAGCGGTCACACACACACACACACACACCCCCACACCCACACCCACACCCACACGCACGCACGCACGTACGCACGTACGCACACACACACACACACACACACACACACACACACACACACACACACACACACACACACACACACACACACACACACACACACACACACACACACACACACACACACACACACACACAGACAAGCAAGAGAGAGTTACTCTCTCTTCCTCACAGCACAGAGTCTGTAATGCTGTGTTTGTGTAGTTTACCTTTTGTTCTGCTTTAGTGACCAGTGTCGTGAACTCCTTTGACATTCGTCTCAGACACTGTCTCTGTGTGCTCCACACTCTCTGGACATGCTCCTGCTTCGGCCCCAGACAGTGACCCAGCATACTGGGAGGAAACAGCATGATAGAGCTATTAACGTCTTGGCCTTTCATCCTTCTCCCATCCATCCACCTCCATTTACAATCTGTCGAAACCATGCATCTATCTACCGTCAATCTACCATCCTTAACTCCATTTATAATCTGTCCATCCATCCCATTCATCCTTCCTTCATTCCACATCCCCTCATCCATGCCCTCAGTGGGCAGGGTTCCCTGACCTCTCTGGCCCATCGTACCCCAGTTCATGGGAGAAGAGCTGCAGATCTGTTGCGTGTTCATTGGACCTTTGTGTCATTCTTTCCATCTTGTCCCTCATGTGTTGGAAACTGGACTCAATGTTCCCTGGTGATAGGGTGAATGTTACTGAGCTGCAAAGTATATGCACACAGAATGGCCCTTGATATTCTGATCACAATACATAGTACACACAGTACTATGTAATAATCCCTATTTGATCATTTGGCAGAAGCTTTTATGCAAACCAGCTTTTTCAAATGCATCGTCATTGATGAGTAGCAGAGTTTGGTATATTTTGGTGTTAAGATATACCTCTGGGTATATTTAGCTATTTTCTGTATATAGGTTTCATAAATATTTAAGATATAAATATTACATCTTTAAATATTTAATCTCTTACCTATGAATTCACGACACGAGGCCACCTGATCTTCAACGTCAGAAGGTAAGTAGTCCTTTCGAGAGGAGGAAAACCAAACCAAGATTAGGCTATTTAAAGTCATCTCACAAGTACTTAAACATGGCAACTACATATTTTATAAGTATTCCTTTAAATATTCAGTCGGAAATGCAGACCAAGCTACTTTACATCAAAACCTTTAGTTTTCACCATTGGCTCATAGGAATTCTTCACAAGAAAATCCTAATAAATCCAAGGCTTGCAAAATACATACAAGCGAAAACAAAACCCTCTATCAGCAGATATTTTCAATAACATTGATGATGTTTATTGAACAACACCTTGGCCTGGCATGCGCTCCAATTGGTCAAGAACTCATCCCCTAGGTTTTTGAAGGATTCTCTCAGTTTCTTCTTCACATCCTTCATAGCGTGAAGAAGAAAGGGTGGGGATGAAGTTTAGTGGTCAAGGAAAACAAACTTTCATCGTAGTGCACATTATGCATGATACATTTGTTTTTTACGTCTAGTGACTTGCATTACTTTTGGCATAGTGTGTGTGTGTGTGTGTGTGTGTGTGTGTGTGTGTGTGTGTGTGTGTGTGTGTGTGTGTGTGTGTGTGTGTGTGTGTTTGTGTGTGTTTGTGTGTGTTTGCGTGTGTGTGTGTGTTTTGCGTGTATGTGTGCGTGTGTGTGTGTGCGTGTGTGTGTGTGTCACCTCTGCGCTGGCACAGAGGAAGATGTCCACCATGGCGTCCTTACTCATGAAAGGGTGCTGCATGATAAGCGCGATGAACCTCTCCAAACCCCGCCGCCGGCACTCAATGAAGTCTTCCTCCGACTGGGAGGACAGCACTGGAACACACGGCATAACAAACATTTATATGTTTTCTAACATGACCCAAAAAGAAAATATCCGAGATGGGATGGCCATGGGAATCACATCTGAATCATAACGTTATTCATCTGTTTGTCATAGTATAAGTGATCTGACGACAATCATAGGTGGAGGGTGACCTTGTTAACCAGGTGTTACCATTAAATACATTAAACATTTAATAACATGGCTAATTTCTATCCCAAATGACTCTGTGACTTAAAAGACATGTCCTAAAGGAGCAGGTCAGGGTTAGGCATCTTTCTCAAGGACGCCTACAGCTGAGGCTGCCTACGTTGAGGATCAAACCCTTTACCCCTGCTAGTCAACAACCACAGCCACTATACTACCCATAATGGTATGTCTTGGGTGTCTCTGGCGTCCTCAAGGCGTCTTACCCCCCTTAAGCATCCTCTTTGGGGGCAGCTGGGAGACCATCCTGTAGGGGAACCTCTGGATCAGCAGTGTGCGGAACACATCGAAGTCGTTGTAGCTCCTGTGTACGGGTAGTCTGTAGCGCTGGGAACACACTGGCATGGGCACACTGGAAACACACACTCATTCCTAGATTTATTCATTTTGAATTCAACCTAACATTCTGTGTGTGTGTGTGTGTGTGTGTGTGTGTGTGTGTGTGTGTGTGTGTGTGTGTGTGTGTGTGTGTGTGTGTGTGTGTGTGTGTGTGTGTGTGTGTGTGTGTGTGTGTGTGTGTGTGTGTGTGTGTGTGTGTGTGTGTGCGTGTGTTAGCTAACCTTTGTTGTGATTTCATATTGCACATGTTTGAGGAAGGGTAGTCCTTTCTTTTCTGGCATCAAATCAACCTGTAAATGTATATCATTATTTGATTAAGCTATGATTACTTCTAACAACAAAATATAAATATATGCTCTGATAACATCTTATTTTAAAGGATCATATGCATACAGTCAGATTGACTTTTTACATACTTTAATATGTTTTCTATATTGCTAACTCTTTTCTGAGCATTCTCTATGCCTAGACCTATCTACCTTTACAGAGTGTCTGTTCAACAGAGATGGGGATGTTGGGGAATCCATAAGAGGTCCCTGTTCGCTGCTCCTGCATGCCCACACTCACACACACACACACACACACACACACACACACACACACACACACACACACACACACACACACACACACACACACACACACACACACACACACACACACACACACACACACACACACACACACACACACACACACACACACACACACACACATTCATAGTGAAAGAGAGACAGGAAAGTAAAAATGTAGTAAATTTAAGTACAACTATTCAAATGTGACAAACATCTTAAACACAAATCGTACCTGGAATACATCTGGTAAAGAGGGTAGGGTAGGGTTGGCGTGAAAAATGGAACAGAAGCATAAAACAGTGATTCTCCTGAATACTAGAAGGCAGAATCAAGTCAAAACCTATAGATCTCTATGACTTCCAAGACAACACTCGAAAGCCTTTGATATCCTTTCTCTCTTCTTCCTGGAGACCTACCAAGGACAGGGTAGGGTGTGGGAGTTTAAAGTGAAAGACTAAGCTCATTACACTAAGATCATGACATGGTCTAGTGCAAGTTGAGTTCAGAGTTCATTCCTTTCCACCAGGGAAGGATTAACCTGATCGGCGGACATGCACGTGGATTTTTTAAAGTAATACACCCATGCAACAGTATAAACACAAGAGCTTTCTCTTTCCCAGAATACACTTTGTGCAAACAGATCCACACAAGTAATATATAGAAAACTGTGTTTTGTGTTTGTGTCTATGTGTGTGGGTGTCTGGTTTTCTGTGCTTGGAAAATAACAAACATGGACAGGCAGCATAATTGAGTATTGTATATAAAAGTGTTGAAATCCAAGCTTTTGAGTGTCAAAACTTTTTAGACGCAGACAAAGGGGCCTGAGTCCAAAAATAATTAATACATTGGTCGGTTCCTAATTGATTTTTCATTGCTGGATGGCAAAAACTACACAATGAAAGCTGTTCTTGAAGCTACACAATAGAGCAGAGCATATGACGCACAGGCTGCAGACTTGGCAAGAGATAGACACTGCAGAAAAAGCCAGGGTCAAATGAGGTGTGTACATCGAGTTGTGGCTCACACACGCAAACACACACACGCACACACACAGAAACACACACACACACACACACACACACACACACACACACACACACACACACACACACACACACACACACACACACACACACACACACACACACACATACATACATAACGCTTAAACACTTATTGTTTGAGAGTTTTACAAGTGATAAATCGTTCAAAGTTCTACCAGAACATTCTTCACACCAGGATCCCAAACAATTTGTCTTTTAAATTTGTTATTTTCCACAAATCTATAATCAATCTACTATAGCATTATAGTTCTTACCGAGTCTTCTGTGGGCGGGTTCAATATGAATGAACCTGTAACTGTCTTGATCTACAGCTAACCATCTCAACAGCTCTCACTACCAACTGATGCATTTTGTCAACTGCTCTTACTCCGTGCTCGATGTCCTCCTCTTGCTCACATGTGTTCGTACTTCATCACATGATTAGAGTGAGTTTCTACACGGTCACCTGGAGCATTAAAGATTACACAACATGACCCTGTGAGGGCGGGTGTGTGTGTTCAGGGGGCGGACTGGCCATCTGTGAGTTCTGCTGCATTACTGGTAGCTTCAGGTATGTCGCCGCCCTGGCACATTCTGGAGGTATTAGAGTAGAATACAAATTAATGAATTGAGACAATTATTGATTTATACTGAAAAATCAGGCCTAGGTCCAATCTGACTTCAATACAATCCCAGTCTGTTTGTGTGTGCGCGTGCGCGTGTGTGTGTGTGTGTGTGTGTGTGCGTGTGCGTGTGTGCGTGCATGCGTGCGTGCGTGTGTGTGTGTGTGTGTGTGAGCAGGGTACTTTTTCATTGTCGGCGAACAATGTACCTAACAAGATAGGAACAGACATGTCATCGGAACATAACCATTTATTAAATACTGCACTGAAGCCAATGACCTTCTGACCTTGTCCAACCAACCACTGGATTAAGATTAGATTTACAATTGTCAACCAAAGTATGGGATTTAATATTTATTTTTTTAAACCTTTATCTAACAAGGTAAAAATTTCATCTAGATTAAAATCTATTTTTCAAAAGAGAACTGGTCAAGAAGACAGCATCAAACCAACAGACATTGAGGTTTCACACAGTGTTTGTGGAGGGTGTTCCATGCAAGGTGGCTGCTTTTTAACAGCTTTTTTCCCAGCTCAGTGCGAGCACACTGGACAAACAACTGCAGAGTCTTGCGAGCGCAGGTTTTAATGCTTTTGGGTTCTATGTAAGAAAAAGAAAATTGGATATATGTAAGAAAGGACCAGTCCAAGTAGTGTTTTATGAAATGAAACTCAACCAATTGCTACTCTTGCATGCATACAGAGGTGGCAAATCAACCTTTGAATACAAGGTACAATGCTTGGTAAGATGTTTACAACCAATGAAAAATCACAAGGCACTGCAAGGCTGTATCCAACGCTTTCGATCAATCAATACAAATATGGACATCGATTACCAATAACAGACGATGAGGAAAGAAAGAACCGAGGACTAAACTGACTAGGCCTACTACTAAAAATAATAATAATATAAGCCTATATTTTGCCAGAGAAATATAGACCGTCTCCTATCAATAAATAAAGACATGTGTGTGTTACTGTGTAAGCATCGACATATGGTCAATCTCATTGAGTCAGTTCACTTTTAATTCTACAAAAAAAAGTAATTACTTAATATTCAGTTGTAGCGTTGTTATTGTTTAACATTTTGCACTTTTGGTTCCAAACATTTGTATCATGTGTTTGGTTCCAAAAAATTCTCTGCTCAATCGGCTTGTCTCCTGATGTCATATGCATTCTCTCGTTGTATTGGAGGAGAACAATTTAGGTCCCTCCTTTAAGTGCACCTCCACCAATAAGGTGCGACTTTCAATAATTAGAAAGCGGAAAACAGAAATCTATTGGTAGGCACTAGGCAGCTGTGGGTTTTCCTACAATGTATCTGCCTGGTTGCTAGACGACTCCACACTGAAACGATGGTAGGAAAACAGTAAACACAATAGCTAGGTGTCATTTTTCTTCAATTCAAACTATGCGTTGGACGACTTTATTATTGACGAAGTGTGTTGCTATGGAAGCGTTGTTCTCGTTAAGTGAATTCTATCAGTAGAATGACATTCATGAGGATTTCACACTGCCGATAGTGGGAAACTGAAGTGTGATTTACAACACCATGAGTGTACCACACAAGGAAAGAAAAGTTGTCCGAGGAACACAGAGTGGACTACAGCCTGCGCTATAATGTCCTGCACAAAGAGTACCAAGCTGTCCCTGTCCCTGGAAGCCAGTGATGTTCAGACGGACGAGGACTTCGAGGAACTGGTAATTCTCAGCCTTCTGTGTCTGAAATGTCTGTTTGCGTATATTTTCATCGTTCCCACTTTCCTTCTTGCATTTTTTCTTAATCTTCCAGGATCCTTCGGTCTATTTTCATAGGGAGCATTTGTGATTCATTTTGGTGTGTGACCATGTGAGATCGTTCATTAGAAGAATACAAAGCATGAATCATTCCTGCCGACCTGGTAGTTTCTTAACGTGTGGTTACAATGTGGTAACAATGCACTCATCCCTTAACCTATATACACCCCTGAGGCTTTCTGACTTTCTTTGGCACTGTCACTATAGTGGCAGTGCCTCTTCCGATTTAGAATGGATTTCAACATCTATAAGAAAGGCCATAATAGTTCACTCAGACATGCAAGCGCAAACAGCCAGCCTAAAAGCGTTGTCTTGTCTTGTTATTGTGCTTTTATGTTAAATCAGACCCAGAGAACAACGACGAGGAAGAGAATGTCCAGCAAACCCCCTTCTTCGCCAAGTAAGTAACTTTAGCTCAACTGTCGTTCTATATTGGAGATTTGACTTTGTCAAAAATGAGCTGAAGTTGAAACGTAGTGTTAAAATATCTGTTAAGATTGATGGTAGTAAATATCTGTGTGTGTGTGTGTGTGTGTGTGTGTGTGTGTGTGTGTGTGTGTGTGTGTGTGTGTGTGTGTGTGTGTGTGTGTGTGTGTGTGTGTGTGTGTGTGTGTGTGTGTGTGTGTCTAAGGGTCCCCGTACCTCAGCAGTCTGAAGGTTGGCTCCAAGCGTGTGGCCGTGTCGGCATGGCGACTGCCCAGGGCCTCCCTGGGGGATGCGAGTGTGGCGTCGGTGGACACCCTGGGCGCCGCCGCCTCCCCATGCCTCACCTCCCTCAGCAACGGACACCACGGTAGGCAGGGTGTAAACACATCCATGTTACCATGGTGATGCAGGAGGAGTGGTGGCTTCCCCTGAGAGAGAGAGAGAGAGAGAGAGAGAGAGAGAGAGAGAGAGAGAGAGAGAGAGAGAGAGAGAGAGAGAGAGAGAGAGAGAGAGAGAGAGAGAGGAGAGAGAGAGAGAGAGAGAGAGAGATAGAGAGAGAGAGAGAGAGAGAGAGCTCTATCTCCCAGACTTGTTTGTTTGGACAGCTGACAAATGGTTGTTGAATCTCGTGGGGTTTCGGTTTCCTGTTCCATGTCAATCAAGAGAGCGATAAAGGAGGGTTAAATTGTCGGAAGTAAAACACTCAAGATGCTCCAACTGTCTGCCCTTCTGTGAGATCTAGTGTAAATGTTCTTGAAACAGGAACTTTTAATGAATGACTCGTGTTGATAAAATGATCCATGTGTTCAATCATTCATGATATGTGTTGGTCTCATGATTGAATCCGTCTGACTATCTCTCTCCCTTTTTCTCTCTTCCTTCTTTTTTCCCTCCTTTTTTATATCACTCTCTTCTATTTCACTCATTCTCACCCCTTCTTTCCCTATCTGTCTTCCCTCTGCCTGCTCCTTCTCACCCTCTCTTCGCTCTCCATCAGGTCTGTCTCAGTCGATGAGGTCAGAGTATGATGTCACAGCCCAGATCCTCAACCTGACGTCCAGGAAGCACAAACAGTTGCGCTCTACATCCAATGGTGTGTGTGTGTGTGTGTGTGTGTGTGTGTGTGTGTGTGTGTGTGTGTGTGTGTGTGTGTGTGTGTGTGTGTGTGTGTGTGTGTGTGTGTGTGTGTGTGTGTGTGTGTGTGTGTGTTTGTGTGTGTTTTATTCGTGTGAACATGCGACAGAGATGTACACAGTGCGATACAATGATGCACATTCCAATTAAACTACTTATGCATGTTATAATGTATTCATATCAAGACATTTGAAGGTATGCTTTACTGCATGTTGCTTAGTTACTCTTTCCTTTTCATCTGTTCAGGTCGAGTCGACTACGGAGATAAGGAGGAGATGTACGATGAAAACATCCGCCTTAAAAAGGTAAAGAAGAACAATAATTTATTTCCATGTAAAGGTTACTTATTATTGCATTCATGAAGGAAGACTTTATTTGTCAACACTGCTTTTGCTCACCAGAGGGATATACATTTTTTTTTGGTTTAGTTTATTTTTTTTAGCATGTCCTGGTTTAAACAATAACAATTATCCTCTGAAAATGCTGGAGGGATCCAGACAATCAAAAGACTGTTCAGGCCCGCTTTAGTCACAATTGTTAAGTGAATGATCAAGGTAATCTGTTTATGTCACCATAAAAATATCCTGATGGCTTGCAGTGTCGAAGATTCTGTCATGTTTTTATCATATGATGAATCGATTTTCTTTGAAAGATCTTGATTGTGCAAAAGAAACATGTCTTTAACTCAATTTGTTCAGAGTCTGGTGGACCAGAGGACTGACAACCAGCAGATGAAGGCCAAGCTGCGCCGCCTGGAGGAGGATACAGCCAGAAGAGAGAAGCAAATTGAGGAGCTCTTGGATCCCACTAAAGTAGGACTAGTTGTCATTATCAAAGGATTCACAAGATGTCGTAATCATCCATAATGTCACTCAAAGAGAACAGAAGATCAGACCACTTCTAAAATAAACATTCCTTTTTTTCTCTGTTATAGGGTCCTGAATATACTCGTAGTTTTGTGGATAAGAACAAGGAGGGTGGTGTGGTGAGTGTGTTTTTTTTTTTATCTTTAATCTTCCCAGACGTTTGAATGTGTATTGGCAGGCTTTTTAACCCTGGATCTGTGCTGTTCTCAAGGTCATAAAGGGACTGAAGCAGAGGATTCTGAAACTGGAACAGCAGTGCAGGGAGAAGGAGAACGCCTTAAGGTAAGCCCTCCTCCAACCTCACCGACCCCTCACACATACTGGTGTAGGTGCTACTGTTGTTCACAGTCTTCTCATCACCTTCTACTCGGCCAGTAAACTGCAAAGCGAGCTGAGGACCACCAACTTAGAGGAGTTAAAGATCACTGTGGAAACATACTTTGAGGAGGTAATGTCTTTGCATTTAGAATCATCAATGAAAGTTATTTCTGGTTTTAGCACAGATAACATTCCTCTAAGTATGCATATTAGGCAGCCATCTGATCTTCGGTCGACTGTATCTTTCCTGTAGATTAAGAGGTTGACAATTCTTCTCAACGCTGCAGAGAAAAGGTACTGAACTCGCCCATTTCAAGTCGTTTACTTAGACATGGGAGGGTGTTGAGCAGAAATAGCAGGTAACTCTTGTTCCTCCGCTGGGCTCCCGTAGCAGTCGGGCAGAGACGAAGGGCTCCCAGAGGCACCAGAAGGCCCTGGGGGCCACGGTCTTGCGTCTGTCTGAGAGTCTGAAGCAGCTGCAACTGGACAACTCTACTCTCAGAGAGGAGCTCAGCACTGACAGCCCTGCTGAGGGGATCAAAGGTACACGCACACACAGTCATACACATGTACGTCAAAACACACCCACCCACACACAGTGGCTCTGGCTCCTGTCAGAAGTGGGTGCATTGCACTCGTGTTCATTCCCAGCCGTGGGCTCAGCATCTCAGTGTGAACTCTGAACCAAAGCTTCCTCGTGAGTGTGTGTGTGTGTCCCTCAGTTGGAGAAAAAAGAGTTATGAAAATAGACAGGCAGTGGTACATACTGGTCAACAAACAAACAAAGCAATCATGTATTTCACCTGTGTAGATTTGATCGTGTTCTCGCTCATCCTGTTTCCTTGTGTATATCTTGTGTGTGTGTGTGTGTGTGTGTGTGTGTGTGTGTGTGTGTGTCTGTGTGTGTGATTCTGTGTGTTTGCATGTGCGTGTGGGTGTGCATGTGCGTTTGAAGGTTACAGAGAGTGGAGTAAACAGAGGCTAGTGAGAAGACTGTTGGAGTTAGAGAAGGTAGGACCTCCAGTTTCACATTGCAGTACAAGGGTGAGTTTTTTTCCCTGAATCTACGCCGTCTTTGGACCACACAAACTTCTTTACCCTGCTCTCACAGAGGTTGGAGGCTGGCAGAAAACATGCCCCATCAGCAAAGAGCAGCTGCCAATCGGAGCAAGGGGTTCAGACCATGCCTAAGGAGAATCTGGATGTTCTAGAGGCGGTTACCGTGGCAACAGAAGAAGTGGTTCCCGTGGGAACGGAGGATATGTTGTTTTTGCGAGGTCGTGTTGATGGATTGGAGGAAGAGCGGAAGTTGCTTAAGGAGACGCTGGCCAGTAAAGAGTACGTGAAATGTAGCGGCGTTGCATGTGACCAACGTTTACACTGCCCCCTGGTGGAGTTAATGAGCATCTACCATTGTATCTAAAATACCCATGTTGAAGCCTATTTATAACGTGTTGTTGTTGTATTTTGGTGCAGTGTTGAGCTGTTACGGCTCAAGGGGGTGATAGAAGATTTGGAACAAGAGACGGAAAGACGGAAGGATGAACAAGTCAAAAAACATGAAAAAGAGCGCAACGAGCACAGGTGTGTTGAACCTGTGATGTATCACGTGAGGAGGATTCAGTGGTTTATAACGTATACATAAAATATGTATAAGTTTGTTAAATTATGTAAGGGTCATTTTTATATTCATATATTCACCTTCATTTAATTCAGGTTGAATCAAGGCAACATCGTTGTCCGTTATGCCAATAGGTGTCCGTCATGTGGTAGTGTCTGTGCTGTAAGAGCACGTCTGTGTCTGTGCTGTCCTCAGAGAGGAGTCGTTGCGGTTGTGGTTGAGAATCCAAACTCTGGAAGAGGAGGACCGGGAGCGACCGGCGCCGGGGCCTGCTCCAGAGGACCCCGCTCCTGCCTCCCCCGAGACCCCCGGGACCCCCCAGACCGGGGGCACGGGACCCGAGGATCCAGAGGGTCCGGAGGGGAAGGGGAGGACGGCGCCGGGGAGGGGAAACGCCGAGGAGAGGAGGAGGAGAAGAGCAGAGACCAGATTAAAGAAGGAGCGGGACAAGGCGGCGAGGACCATTCAGAACGGCTGGAGGGAGCACAGAGATCAAGTGTGTGAAGAGAGGGGGACGTTGTAGCTATGAGAGCTGTGTTATTGCAGTATATTGTCAGTTATTGTTATTCATGCACTTCGTTACACACTCCCTCCTCCTCTTATCCGTAGGACGTCGTGATGCTGCAGTCAACGCTGAGAGGCCATCTACTGCGACAAGCTCAGCTCAGAGAACCGTCTCCCACAGACGCCAAGGTGCAGAGCGAGCTCCCTGGCGAGCAACCACGTAGATCCACATAAAACAGCGCATGTATTGCAGCGGCGTAGCCCCGTGATGGCCTTGAAGAGTCGGCATTCAGCAATTCAAACATTTGATTTGTTCACATATCTTTCCCAGAGCCATCCTATTTTCCGATCCTCGAATAAATGTGACATATTCGGGGCAGATGACAATGGAATGTAGTGTTTAATTCATGCATGTCAGGAATCGCTAGAGGGTGTTTTATATCCAAAAGTTTCTCCTATAGCAAACCCCTTACTACTCTTCCACATTCCTATTTTTCACTCACCACTTTCACCTCTTTTTCAGCCGGTCCCCCCTCCCAGCAGAGGTGACCATGGGGATGTTTGTGCCGACGGACAGATGGATGTTGCTGACGTGACGACGATACAGTCTGTTTTCAGGGGGCACCTGGTTCGCTGTGGGCGGGCAACACAAAGGTATGCTGCAACTACATTTACATTTACTTTTAGGGAATTTAGCAGACACTTTTATCCAAAGCCACTTACAATAAGTACATTTGTCATAAGAAGTGAAACAATATATCGCTGTCGGTACACTAAAGATGTTCCTAGAACCAAGTGCAAGTGCTTACAATCGCTAGGCTAACCCATTCCCTGTGTACAGCAGTGATAGCAGCTACTGCAGATGCTACACAATTAAGTACTATGAATAAGTGCAACGTAGATTAAGTGGGTACAATAAGTGCGTACATTAAGTGCCAGGACGTACAACATACAATGGTGGCCGGAAGGGGCTCGGTAGCTATGCTGAGTCGAGGTGGACTCTGAACAGGTGAGCTACCCAAGGAGATTCAGCCTAGTAATAACATGGGTATCATTCAGGTGTGTGTGTGTGTGTGTGTGTGTGTGTGTGTGTGTGTGTGTGTGTGTGTGTGTGTGGTGTGTGTGTGTGTGTGTGTGTGTGTGTGTGTGTGTGTGTGTGTGTGTGTGTGTGTGTGTGTGTGTGTGTGTGTGTGTGGCGTATTCAAAACATGATCATCACATCGAGTCAAATCAACAGACAAATGAATGTGAGGTTGTGTGTGTTTGTCTGTGTGTAGCTCCGTCTCCCCCATGCCTTCCACTGAGGGCAGCAGTCCAGCCATCCAGGTGTCAGGAAGGCAAGGAAGTTTCCCTCCGTTTCCTCCCAGCAAACCAGGTAACCAGGAAAATATCTGCATTTGTACACGCACAAAACTCCTCATTATTATCATTAAATTGACCATCGTTATGTTGTCATTTTGGATCATGGATACCACAAACAATATACAAACAAGCGCATGAAAACAGCAACAGCAAAGAACTTATTTTTGTACATTGTAAAACAAATTGTCGCAACAGTTATTGAAGGACATATCTTTAGCTATATCTTTATCTTATCCTACATTCTTTTCCGTGAGAAACATTACATTGTCATAGTTTATAGTGCAACTTGAGCACCCGTGCAGGCTGTTAATCCTGTGGGTAGTGCGGGAGGAGCAGTATGTCGCGACTCTGCCATGGGTGTAGCTCCGCAAGAAGAACACCTTCACATTGTCTCTGAATTATGGACCCCCCCCGCAGCCCTCGTGTCACGTTTCAAATGAAACCATTGAACCACGAGCCATTCCCAGGTGGCCTCTTCCCATCCAATACTTAACGCTGACTCCTGCGGGATCCCTGTCACCGAGCCCTATCCCAGCACCCTGAACACAATATAATATGATCATATTATGATGATCGTATTATGAAGCGGCTTGTGAGGGGGCCCAGGCCGTGTGCCTTTCATATTGTGCCAGTGTCAGTTATGGCATTTTAAAGATGGTGGAGGTGGCTTTGAGAATTGTAACGAGAGAGAGGGAGCAAAAGAAAGGAGCAGGCAGCTAACATCTAAAGTGCCTCGTACAGAGGTTGCAGTCAACCTAAGACACGTATTGTTTTTAGTCACTGACAGTGACTAAAATCACTCACTCGTAGCTCTTCACTCACTGATAGCTGAATGCTGGCAATGCCATTTACGGTAAAGTACAATCAAACAGCCACGGTTAAATCCTATAGTGAATCTCCCGATGGCTGTTGCAGTCCTAGATAACGGCCCGGGCAGGAGAGCGGCGGTGTCATTCTGTCTAGTGATAAGGTCGGTTCTTCTCCCACAGCTCAAGTGGAGCTCCATTGTGAAGCGAACCCCCCACGAGGTGCCACGCCCATCGACTCGGATGACTCGGATGACATTGTTGTGTCCCCGACACGCCCGCTGAGATCCAGAGAGAAGATGCTGTTATAGACTTCTGTGTGTGTGTGTATGGGTGTGGGTGTGGGTGTGGGTGTTGCGTGCGTGTCTGATTGGATTAAAGTTCACACAGCAATAAGTAGGCTTTCAAAAGTTTTCTTTAGATTCGAATGAGTTCCAGTGATTCATTTACTACTGGTTTATTTCAGACTGTGGTGATTCATCAGTACTTAAGAGACATGCAGGTAGACGTAGATGATCATATTATGAAGCTGCGCTCGCATGGGAAAGGGGTTTTTCTCTCTTGGAATACTGGGATCTCCAACTGCATAACTTCTCAGTGTAACAGTGATAATAGGAGGGCAAACTGTACTCATACACACCTCCAGTTCAGCAAAGCAAGTTTGGAGATGTACAAACATGCAGGGCCCAGCAGCACTTTTTATTTTTTTATGTTATGAACTGTCTTATGTCACTTATTAATGCTTTCTTTGCCTGATTTCTACAATGCACTGCATTTGCATTGTCCATCTGAAAAAGTGCCTGATGTATGTAACAGCAAACATGATTTATATAGCTCAAATCAAAAGCATACCAGTGCAAAGGTGTGTTTTCTAAATACATATTTCAAAAGCTGAGGTTACCTGATCATTCTGACTGATTTCAAGATTTGGATTACTTTGTTGATTCATTAAATGCAAGTTAAAACATGCTACATTATGCGCATTTGACTCTTACTACATTGCTATGCATTGCACATGTATAGGCCTATGGCCTATAAATCAAGCTGCTGCAATCTCAGCCATGTCTACTGATGGACTGCAGAGGAAGGCACAGGCTAATCTGCAAATAAAAGAACATAATTATGTAATGAGTCGAGTGACACAATGTAATAAAGTATTTTATATAATTAAATAAAAAGGCTGTCCCTTTTATGCGGTTGTCGCTCATGAATGCAATGATGTCCCCGTTATTGACTGTAACGTGCACTACCATCTTTCCGACATCAGGGGGAGGCCTTTTTGCGCAATTTGCGAGATCTCAGCACAGCTCTGAAACAAAACACTGGGCAGCAGAGCGAGCTGCCGCAAAGGCTACTGCTTTTTTTTCCAAGGCGATTGTCTCACGCTCTAAATGCATTAACACGACAGTCGTGGAAGAGCGAAGCCGACGTGTCGGGCAAGAAGCGGAAAATACAGAGCGATTGACCGGACTACCATAACGACAAATAAACAGACGCGCCGGACTGCGGGTGAAACGAGTTTAACCATTTATATACCGTCGCGTGGTAAAAAAAGAAAAGAAAAATCCAGATAAGGAGGAATGCGGTCTTCGTGAAATGTGAACGGATTTGAACATCAACCCAACACTTCAATGTTGTTGCCTGTCGGCGACTCGCTGGTTCAAAGTGCGGGCGTTTGGATGCCCACCGGAGCTGAGATCTTCGCATTTAGCCACGGATCCTGGAAGACAATAGGGGAACACATTACACCAGGCGGTCTTCCCCAAATAGAAAGCCAGGATTTTCGTCCGCTTAGCTCTCCAAGGTAGGTGGTGCACACAGGTCATCCCCACTGCAGATAGCGCTTAGCCGCTCACACAGCCCATAATTACCTCCACGCGAGGAACCTTTTCTATCTTTATGGCTTGTTCTTCTGAAGGTTCTGCAAGGATTTGGTATTTTGAATTGGTGATTGCTGGGTCAAATTCACAACGGAAATAAGCGGACATTGTTAAATGCATTACAGTCTGTTGTTTCTCATGCAATTGACCTAGATATTTCTGAAGAACTATTAATGGCGTTATGGGGTTTAATTCACCTAAAGGCGTCTGTTGGTGTTTATTTATTTTAAGTCGTATGTAGGCGGTCGACATACAGTAGCCTATCGTTTGAATACAATTCATTCTGTGGGCATTTCATTGCTATACTAACCCGAATGTGGTGTTTTGCTTTGCAGTGCCAGTGAGGAACCCTAAGTGACAGCTGTCCAGGAGACACTGAAGGATGGCGGCTGTAGTGAACTATTCACCGCCCTGGTGGGTCAATGCGCTCCACCGCCTGCCGCATTTCAACCTCCAATTCGAGGCGGTCAGCAGCGACTTTAGACCCGAAGATACGGAATATCAGAAGGTAGGCTTCATTTTGCGGGATATTATAAACAACTGTTATATCCCCCCGTCCCCCCGTCCGTCACCCAAGCTCCCAACCGCATCACTCAACGTACATACTGTGAATGCATGATACTGTTCTAGAGAATGGACTGATTATGTGAGGCAGAAGGGGCTTTGGCCCAGTTCTGCTGCATCCCATCGTGATGATCTATCGGGGTGACTTCCCCGGCTCCGTGCGCCAGCGCAACATGGCCATGGCGCGTTAGATGCAGTAAAATGTGCGGCTTCGATTACGTGCTTCGTGCTTTGTTATTTAACGTATGGTTTCAAGAAGAGGAGGAGGGGGTGGACAGGGAACGTTGAAGGAGGAGGAGGAGGAGGAGGGGGGTGAGCAAGTTCAAGAGCCGAGCGTGGGAAGTCCCCCCCCCCAAAAAAAAAGCGGCAAAGAAGGGGATACAAAGAGATGGGAGAAGGAGAGCGAGAGAGGAGGGAGAAGAATACCCGCCATGGATTGGTGCTGGGAGAGGAAGGGGTCAATGAACCATGGGAGGTGCCTCCAAATTGCTAAAAAGAGCTTCCTGCAATCTATTCAACGTTTAAACTGAGGCCCT
>NC_079414.1:19075478-19077978 GCF_026213295.1 Gadus chalcogrammus | reverse complement strand
CACACACACACACACCACACACACACACACACACATACACACACACACACACACACACACACACACACACACAACACACACACACACACACACACACACACACGTCCCAAGGAGATGCCGAGAGTTGATTGGTCAGATTAGCGGGCTGAGTCCAGAACCTCAACAGCGAAAGGCTATGATTGGCCGAGGATCAGTGTTCTTGTGAAGTGACTTCAACTACCTCTCTCTCTCTCTCTGTCTGCTAGTCTCTGTGTCTCCCCCTCGCTCTCTCTCTCTCTCTCTCTGTCTGCTAGTCTCTGTGTCTCCCCCTCGCTCTCTCTCTCTCTCTCTCTCTCGTTTACAATGCAGTTCTCTATGCTCACAAACTCTCTCTTCCTTTGTTCCTCGTCTGTGTGTCGCTCCCTCTGTTGTTGTTTCTCCGCCTGTCGGTCTGTCTCTTGTTATTTCTACTTCCCTACTCACGATGCCCACCATCGGCTCGTCCATTATACGTTTATAACACAGGCTGCTGAACCCTTAACACAGTCCCACTCTATAGGGGGATACTGTTTTCCCTTATGCCGCTCTTTAATCCCACTGCAGCTCAAGCAACACCCCCCCCCCCCCCCCCCCCATTGTTGTTGTATGCTTCCCGTCTCCAGCAGAGTGTGTATGGTACTTAAGCCTGCTGATAATATCGCGGGATAATACTGTAGTATTATCAGTGTATTAACTCAGTATGATCCTCTCCCGTCCTCTTCTTTCTTTAATGCTCTCGAGGAAGAAAGGATTCGGCTGGAGAGCAATGATACATTGTGGGTTTTTGGGCTTCGGTAATTGAAATAAGCATTGGTTTTAAATAGGGGACACAAGCATGCATGCACAAACACACGCACACGCCACACACACACAACCACACACAACACGACACACACACACAACACACCACACACACACACACACACAACACACACACACACACACACACACACACACACACACACACACACACACACACACAGTGTCACTAGTTGACTCTTTGTGGCTTGTACGGCTAGTCTTATTCTTAAATATAAACAACAACATATGCATTGCAATATTCTTCCAACATTTTCCAAAATTTGAATTAGTCTGGGGTTTAACTTTACTGAAGCATCATCGCTGCCATCTCTGCAGACAGGAAGTATCGTTCGATTGGATGGCTGGGTGTTGCTCACAATGATTTAATCTAGACCGGAGGATCAAGTGTAGCAATGAATCACCATTTCCTCAGAATCATTTCTTACATGATTTATTAATGGTAATTTGTGTAAGTGTGCGGTTTCCTGCGTGACCCAGTAACCCCACTAAGCTAGCGTTTGGCGGTTGGCGGTTGGCAGTTGGCGGTTTGCGTTTGGCGGTTGCTGTCGAGGTGGTTCTAGTTGCACACATCTGTCATGGATACTTCACAGGGTCAGCGGGAGGCGCTGACCTCGTGTTCGCGTTTTGTTGAAAGAGATTCACGCCTCAGGAAAGCCACCGCAGGTGAAGCGACGAGGTTTGTCTACAAGGGGGGTGAATCAGAGGTATTGGGAGCTGGAGCTGAGGTGTGCTGGATGCATTGGTTTCCTGTGTTGTAGGCAGCACAGCTGTGGTAGAGCTGGAGCCTTCAAAACAACAGGGAACATCCCCAGGAAATAACACATGGAAAAACCTAAAGCCCCTGAATGTTTCACAATGGAATGGAACCGAAGACGGGGAAACACGCTACCTCACTGATGGTGTGGGAATTTAGTGAAAATATACCTACATTTTTAATTAGATGATCTCCTGACAGGTCATGTCAAGGGACATTTGACGTGCTTCGCGTTAACTATGCTTGTGCTGTTTAAGTCAATTGGGGGGGGGGGGAAAGTAGTCCCCATGTAATTTCCGAAATGATGGCCAAGTAGTCTAGCATCTGGAAGTTTTATGTTCCTGGTGTGCTCGTTCCATGGGACCCCCTGGAACAGGAGGACTTTTCCAGACTGCAAAGGAAGAGGCCCTGACCTCACCGTGTTGCATGTTTTGTCATGGTTACCTGCAAAAACATTCTTAAAGTCATTATCTCTGTCTGCCTCTGTTTCTCTCTCTCTCTTTCTTTCTGTCTATTTCACTCTCTCATCCCCCTCCACACACACACACACACACACACACACACACACACACACACACACACACCACACACACACACACAGACACACACAAGCACGCACACACTCTTATTTCTCAATCAACTCCCCTTCTCTCACACGTCAGAGCTTTCAGAAGGTGTGTGATCTGCGTGGTGGCGGTCTAGAACACAATGCACCCCAACAAGCTAGCCACTGTTAAGAAACTTTAGAGTGTTTGTGTTTTTGTTTCAAAATGATTCCACCCGTCTGCACAGGAAAGACCATTGCGACTTTGGGCAATCTATTCCTCCTATAACAGCTGTGATTGACTTCCTGTGTCTTGTCAACCACTTCCTTAATCACCATAGTGAAAGCCTGGCCTTTAAACA
>NC_079414.1:19049660-19069660 GCF_026213295.1 Gadus chalcogrammus | reverse complement strand
GTGTGTGTGTGTGTGTGTGTGTGTGTGTGTGTGTGTGTGTGTGTGTGTGTGTGTGTGTGTGTGTCTACAGAGGCTGTCTGGGAGCCACAAAGCCCTGGTAGAGATGCAGGACGATGTAGCTGAGCTACTGAGATCCGCCACCCGTGACTACCCCAACACTAAGGTCCGTGTGTGTGTCTGTCTGTGTGTGTGTGTGTGTGTGTGTGTGTGTGTGTGTGTGTGTGTGTGTGTGTGTGTGTGTGTGTGTGTGTGTGTGTGTGTGTGTGTGTGTGTGTGTGTGTGTGTGTATGTCTGTCTGTGCGTCAGTACAATCACATGAAGGCAAATGTAGAAAAGCTAGCACCTACGTCAGAAAATGTGACATTTGCCTTTGTGAACCTGTCACAACAGAAACCGTTTCGAAAGCATCGTTGCCTAGTTACTGGTCAACTCTGTGACTGCGGTAACCGTTTGCATAAGCTCTGTGTGGACTCCTTGACTGAGTGGCTTTATCACCGGCCATATGTGTGATGTATCTATGTACGCAACCTGCCTCGATAGGGGAACCTTGAACAGATCCAGTCCGTGTTAAACTCCACCGAAGTGGGCCTGCATCAGCTTACAGCTCATGTTGACTGCCGCAGCCTACACATGGTGAGTCAGAGAGTGAGTGCGTGTGTTTGTGTCTTTGAGTGGTTTTATCAGCTGATGATGATTCAATGATGAGTAATAGAACAACTTTTTAAATGATTTGACTCGTTGTTGACACCTTGTTGTCTCCTCTCTTATCCTCTCCTCTGCCTTCTCATTTCTCCTCTCTTCCTCCCCTCTCCTACCCTGCTGCTGTCCCCATATCCTATCCTGTCCTCCTCTTCCTCCCACTCCCATCTCTGCTCCTACTCATCTCCTCCAATTCATCTCTCCTCCTCCTCTGTCCTTCTCCTCCTCTTCCCCTCTTCCTGTCTCCTCATCCTCTCTCTTCCTCATGTCTCCTCCTCCTGCTACTCCTCTCTCCTCCACTCTCATATCCCTCCTCCTTCTCATCTTCCTACGCCTCCTCCTCTTTCCTCCTCCTGCCCTTCTCTCTCATCCTACTATCTCCTCATCTCTCTCCTCATCTCTCCTACTGTCTCCTCCTCTTCCTCCTCCTTCCCCTCTTTCCTCCTCTCTCCTCCTCCGGTCTCCTCATCTCTCCTCCCCCTTCTCCTATCCCCCCCCCTCCTGTCTCATGTCTCCCCCGGCCTCCCCCTGTCTCCTCCCCCCCCTCAGGACTACGTCCAGGCTCTGACGGGCCTGTGCTATGACGGCGTGGAGGGCCTCATCTACCTGGTGCTCTTCTCCTTCGTCACAGCCCTCATGTTCTCCTCTATCGTCTGCAGCGTGCCTCACACCTGGCCGAGCAAGAGGTAGGGCGCAGACACACACAGGCACGCACACACACACACACACACACACACACACACACACGCACACACACACACACACACAGGCAAGCACGCGCAATACATGCAGAAACACATACAAACACACGTACACACACACACACACACACACACACACACACACACACACACACACACACACACACACACACACACATTCACCCTTTCACAACCTTTATCAAGAATGCATCAAAGAAGTGCAAATGATTGAACGTTCATGATTCATGTGTTTTCTTCCTGTGGTTCCTGCGGTTCTGGATCACCCGCAATTGGTTCTTCTGACTCCTTTTTGCTCTGTGCTTTAACTTTACCTGACTGACCTGCTGCTGCCCCCTCCCACCCTTATCCTGCTGGTCAGAAACAGACAGGAGAAAGCCCAATAGAGCGACCTTGTTTAGAATCGGTGCATGTCACCATTTTTGTGTGTTTATCTTTGAGCCGTTGTGTCCCCTTCTCCAACCATCCGTCCGGTTTGCCACCCCTGGCTGCATATTTATTTGTCTCGGTTCCCTTTTCACTAAATGTTTGTGATTCTGTTGTTTCTATTTTTGTTTGTCTTCATTTGTTTGTGCCACTATTTTCAAAACTGTCTCTGCCATCTTGTCTCTGAGCATCTCTAAAATGTACCAAAACTCCCCATGTTTTTCATTCTCCCCACGTCACTCCCCTCTTTCCCCTCCCTCCCTCCCTCCCTCCCTCCCTCCCTCCCTCCCTCCCTCCCTCCCTCCTTTCCCCATCCCCCTCCCCTCCCTGTCCTGATTTGGAAATACATTGGGCTTCAGCAATTGGTGAGAATGCGTTTTCCTACAGCTCTAGTTCTAGCGCCAGGGACACAGACTGGATGTTTACAGTCGATGAGTAACTAAGATGATAATGTTATCCTCGCTTCCTCTGCCTTTTGGATAACTATCTGTTAGATTTATCAGGTCTAAATAGCATGTAATACAGCGTCAGTGGTTGGAATGCACCAATGGACGACACTTGGTATGAACCACAGCTTAGATAGGTCTTTGATGAGTGGGAGTAAGCAGTAGTATCACTGTATGCCTCTCACCAAGAATTCAAACAGACCATAATGACACTCTTGCTGCATTAATACAAGCAGCCCCCCTAGTCTTGAAGAGGGTTGTTGTATTGTGTTTACTGCATGCAGACAAAGGACACGCTGTATGCCGCTCCAGGCTTGGTTAGACTTGTCATTTAGCACACCCTTGTGGCTCACTGGGGCACTGCCCTATTCCCGCCGCCTAGTTTTAACATTACAGGATGAGATGTCCTTTCTCTGTTAGCTATCTTGAGGGGTTAACAGGGTTAAATTGCAGTTAAATTAGGAATTATTTTAAACCAAATTATAAACAACAAATAACATTAATCCTATAGGGCATTAATGAAGTTGTATCTAATCTAATTTAATCAAAAGAAAAAAAATCTTGGACTATATTATACAAATGTTGGACAATGTTTATTACTAGGAAGACACAACCGTTGTTTTTTTTGATCAAGTAAAGGGTATATCAAACATCATCTAATGGATGAACATTTCTGTATATATTTCCGTAGCCAGATATCCAACTTCCAAATCAGCACACTTATCTAATACCTCATTATCTTATGTTGCTGACTGTTTCATATTTTTGACCATTTTGTCAACAAAAATGGTTAGCTCAGCCAAGCTTTTATTATTTCCTACCTTTTATATGATTTTCTTTCCTTTGACTTTTTCTTTCCCCCAGTAATGCATGGCCTGGCACATTTTAAATGAATTTGGCAAATATATGAATGTTGGTCTATCCTCACTATCTTCACAATCAAATAATTAGCACTGAAATGTAAAAATAAAAAGTACAGCATTTTTTATTTATTCTGGATCCTCCTCAAACGTCTGTATGTTTGCTATGAACCCGCATGGTGTCGTTGTGTGGGCCACTGTCGGGCCTCACAACTTGACTCTGCTTCAGGGGCCTCCCGGACACAAGATGCTACAAATGTCTTTCCCAGTCAGCGGCGCTGGCGCTAAAGGCGCTTCAGTCTTACCAGTGTTCCCCTCCTCGTCCTCTCCTAACCTCCCTTCCAAAACACCTAAACTCTTGTTGTCTCTCTTGGATTGTCCCTCCCTCTCTCCCCCCCTCTTCTCACCCCCCCCCCCCCCCCCCCCCCCCTCGCCGCGCCCACCCTCACCCCGGCCCCCCCTTCGACCCGACCCAACCCCCAAGGACGGAGGAGGAGGATGGCGAGGACGAGTCGGGCGCCTCGCGCGGCGGCGCGCACGATAACCTGTACCGAGTTCACATGCCCAGCCTCTACAGCTGTGGCTCGAGCTTTGGTAGCGAAGCTAGCCTGCCCGCTACGGCGCACACTGTCAGCAATGCCCCCGTCACTGAGTACATGTGAGTTAGCACCTACGGCTAGCTAGCTAGGGGTAGCTCGGAGGATACACCGCCTGCTATAAGAAGCTAACCAGCACTGCAGAAATTGTCTGCTTGACATAGAGGAACAGATAGCGGCTAGCTAGACCCCTGGCTCTCATATCTGTTGGCACTCTTAATGTTAGCTAGACACACCTTGTAGCTAGACAACCCTTGTTAGAATTCCCTCAACTGTTAATACGGCATGTCGATACATAAGCCTTGGCACAACCGATAATGTTGGGAACGAAGGTTGAAGAAAGGCTTGAGCTAGTTGGCACAAACATCTGGTAGAACAACAGCACTCTGGATAATAGAGTGTTGTTAGTATGTTTGGAATACCAAATGTTTAAAAGACCAATTGCTATTCGATTTAGTTCAATCAAGAAATACCCACTGATAATGTAAACAAGCAATACCCACAGTGTAAAATGAACTGATCGACTATGACTAGCCTATAGTCCGGTCAAAACTTATTTTCTGTACGTAAGGATCAAACATAAGGATGCATGTAAGACCAAAGTTAAGTCATCGCCGTGACATTGCTCTTTAAATGACCATTCATGATTTGACTTGTATGACATAGATCTATAACGTTGGGCAGTTAGTTAAAGATGGAGCATGCTCAGATACAGGGACCCGGGCCACAGTTGAACCTCTGGCGACGCCTGTCAGTTAACCTCTTATTCTACAACGCAGGAGCCAGAACGCAAACTTTCAGAACCCTCGGTGTGAGAACACCCCTCTGATTGGCAGAGAGTCCCCTCCGCCCTCTGTAAGTGCACACTTTCTAGTTCTCCCTCTCCCACCTCCGCCGCATTCCAATACCCACACTACGGACAATCTGATTGGACACCTCGGGGGGGAGGCCAAACCCCTTTGGTTTTGGCTGCGCCCTTTCTGTGTCATGAGGACCGCGGGGTCCCCATAAAGCACAGAAACGTTGTGTGTGTGTATAATGTGATGGCCGGTACCAGGCTAGTGTGGCTATTGGAACGTATTGGTCTGCTCTTCCTACCTGCACCACTGCACGCTGGTCATCTGAGAGAAAAGGGGGGTATTGTGGAATGTCTTCATAGAGGTCATTTTGGCAGCCTGGGACAACAGCAATATGAGAGGTAGACATTAGAACAGCGGAGAGGAGTTGGATTTCTTTGATAATACTGTGTCATCACATTTATCTCCAATTTTGAGATGTCTCTGTTTCTGATGTGAAGAGAGGCTCTGGGTGGTCGTGTTGTTCTCTGGTCACTATGATGGAAGGAGGGCATGTGATTATTCCATTTATAAAACAAACAGCCGTCTCAATTGGGAATAATAAGGGCTGGACAATTGAGATAAAATATAACATTGTGATAATACATGTTGCAAAGGCAATATGACCCGCCATTCGGCATTCTAATTTCCAAGACTACTTTTGATGTGCCTGAAACTTTTACAATTCCTTTCTTCAAATAGAAAAAGTATACCGATATGAATAGAACAGCTGTGTTCCACCACTTTACATTTGAAGAAGATGGAGGAAAGAAGGTCCTTTTCATCCTGAATCACTAGTCTGGAAATGTGAAGGGGTTGTCCATGAATGGCAGCGTTTTTTAAATATTGTATTTAATAGTCTGATATACCGCCATACTGTGAATTGTAATCTGTTGTCTATGACAGCACCTTAATATATACCGCACGTACAACAGGCAGCGTTAAAGGCAGACAAGGTCTAGACATATTTATACGTCACAGGCAAAATAAATCAGATCTGTATCTACGGTCAAGTGACATCTGAAGGCTTAGTTATGGTTCCCCGTTGACGCAAAGCAAAGACCATGCAGTCGCTTCGACGCAGTCGTGTACCTGTTATGGTTCTGCATCGGGTTTACGTCAGGTATACATTAGCGGACCATTCACAGCTCTTGCTGCTGCGTCGCCTCGACACAAGGGGCGTCCGCAAGGACGCAGTGGGTCCGTAAATCCCTTGCGTTGCGTCAACATGGAACCATAACTAAGATCTGAAACGATGCTCGCTGCAACATTAGACACCCGTCTTCGGTACTTCTCTCCCCTTCAGCAAAAATATAGATGTATCTATTAATACAAATCGATAGAAAGTACTTCCGATATAGTAGACATAGGGTTGTTCTGGCTCCACGACACACGGCAGCACCCTGTGCCCCTAGCTCGGTGTCCTCTCCCCCTCTCCCCCCCTCCCCGTCCCCATAGTGTGTCTCTATGTGTGCATTTCTCTACTCAAGGTGCATGTGTCCCCTGTCTACCTGTGGCCCCTCACCACCTTCACCATCGACGACGACGTCATTAAGACAGTACTGTGCACGGGAACCACCAGCCTATTCCCCCACCCCCCACCCCCCACCACGACCTCTGTCTGTCTGTGGCCATACTGTGCCCCGGCACAGCTGTCCATCATCTCTGATGACCGGAGGCCATCTTGTCCCTGAAGCGACCTTCAGGGTTTTGTCCATGTAACTCGCTAACTCCTCACACTAGAGAGCACCACTAACTCCTTCTAACTCCACCTTCTACATCAGAACTGGAGCACTAACTACAACCGACTGACCAAACCAAACCAAAACCACAACTCCTCATGTAGATGTGATAATAATACTATTCTAATCCGATCTAATCAGCTGTCATGTAGTTATTGTCTTACTCAACCCCCCCTGGCTGTCCAAATGACCGGTGAAAGTATTTCTACTCCACCTGTTTGTCTCTGTGTGCCTCACACGTTGTTGTGTCTGTCTGTCCGTCGCTCTCTGTCCCGTCTGTCTGTCTGCCTGCCTGTCTGTGTTTCTGTCTATCTATTTATCTCTCGAAATAGATCAATCTGTCCATCTGTATATGTTTCTCTTTGCACAAAGCCATTCTCATAGCTTTGAGAACATGGAGCAATTTTTTAAGATTCATTTTCTAATTCTTGAATTCAGAAACTATTGTCTCTTATCATTTGCTTCTGCACATTTTAATTGTTTTATTTTAAGTAACTATTGCGTTTCTTATGTGTCAAGTTATGATCCGGCACTCCTGCCCAATTTCAAAATGGTTTCTTCCTGTCCTCTCTTCCTTCCTCTCCACCCCTCTAACCCCGCCCCTGTGTCTGTCACTCCATCCAGTACACCTCTAGTATGAGGGCCAAGTACCTGGCCACCAGCAGGCCCGAGCAGAACCGGCGGTCCGTCCCCAACGACCAACTGGACCCGGCCAGCCGCCCCCACGCCACCGCACGTCCCCAGTCCTCCGTCCACTAGAGGGCGACGCCACACCACCGCCGCCTCCATCTCATCCTCCACCTCCTCCTCCTCCTCCTCCTCCTCCTCCTCCTCCTCCTCCTCCTCCTCCTCCTCCTCCTCTCCATTCCAATGCCTCAGTCAGACAGAATGGGGGGGAGGGGGGGGGGGGGCTCAAGGTCCCCACTCAGCTGCTTCCAAGCAGTTCAGAAAAAAACAACCCACTGGACTCCAAGGTCAGAGGGGATGGTTACCACGACGACCTCCACCACTCGGCCGAACCCCCTGCCCTCCCCTCCCGCCCCAAACGGAGGAACACGTAACCCACATCAAGCAGGACTCACCAACTCAGCGCCTCGGCATGCAGTGCACTTTTAATGAGCTCATATCTCACCCAATCAAAAGAAGAGGAAGTACCCAACCTCCTCATCAATAACCTGTATCATGCCTCCAAGACTACATTTACCACGTTAATGCATTCCTTTGCATAACAACTACTTTAAAGCCCTCTCCATGGTTCCAGTACACTGGCCCCTAGTGGAGATTCCACGCATTTTCTTCAACGTCCCCCCCCCCCCCACACACACACACACACACACATGCAAACATACATACAGATCCCCCTTAAGTCACACTGTCCACATTCCTGAGAAGTGGGACACATAACCACTTGCACAATAACAAGCCCCCCCCCCACCCACCCACCCCCTTACACACATACAAACACACAAACAATCTGTACATAGCTGTAAATACTGAATGAGCAATTCATTGGGCAAACAGACCCAAGTCCTTTCTGGTTTAACATGGTGGTGTGCTTAGTGTGTCATAGAATTGTTGCTGTACCTTTCTCATGTCAAAACACATACACTCGCACACACTCATACATGCACTCAGAAACCATTTGTTTGGAGATAAGAACAAGTGAATCAGAAAAGCCATTCTAACGATATAGCTAACAGCTGGTGTCTGGGACGGCAGACACTTTTGGGGTTACCTTCCTCTGTAGATCAACAGTATTGTTTTAACCCAAAATTAATGACTTGAATACGGAGCTGTCTGTGTTGCAGCTCTATTTTTTAATTTTATTATTCTCATTGGTTAAGGTGTGCATAAGCACGTGGAAGGAGGTTTTGCTTTGCTGTTGTTGTTGTAGTACGAGCCAGGACTGTTGTGTGTTCTTGCAAGCGCTTTTCAAATGGATCTCTGTTGGGAATGATTCATTCTGCGGGCGCCTGGAAGACACTGAGGCGGGACGGAAAGAGACGTCGATGTGCTCAACCTGTGCCAAATAACTCTGAATAACGAGGGTCACCGGATGTTCGCCCCTCTGCTACTGCCTCGATGAAAGAATCAAAAAAAGGGAGAGCGACAAAGAGGAGGATAACGCATTTCTGGATGGGACTATTTTTCTCCTCCATGTAAATAAGAGCAGAGTTGACAAAGAAGGGGACAAAGAAGAAGATGATCAGAAACGGGAAATGGCTGGTGAAACGTGGTGTCCAACGTGTTTCCAGAGTCGGTGCTCATTCTGCCAATCAATTCGCAAGGAGAAGGAACCGGAAGGCGAAAAAAAAGAAGAAAAAACTACTTACTAATAACTATTTTTTTGGATTGATTTACAATGTATTTCCTCAAGTATAACAACTGGGTGTCTCAATGAACACGGGCTTCGTTTTTCTTCTGTTTTGTTTCATAAACCCTCTTAGAATGTAGGACAATTAGTGGTGTTCAACTTTGTTTGGGTTGTTTTGTTTTACAAAGCGGTTAATACTGATGTGGTACTGTGACAAAGAAAAAAAATTCTTCTCTTGTTTTTCTTGTAAACTTTTGTTTATGTTTATCCGTCAAACGAAGACCTCTGGAGTTGGAGAGGTTCAAGGCACATTGCTATGACCAGGGGTCCGAGACCCACTGACTAGCCCCTCTCAACCAGTCCATTTTTGGTTGTTATTGTTGTCTTAAAGAAACACAATGACTTTTCAAGGTGGTAATGGAGAAGTTGTCACAGAAAGGCACGGCCACGCTATAAGCTACCAAGTGTGCGTATGGTAGGGACACTCTCTCGCTCTCTCTCCACTCTCCCCTCTCTCTCTCTCTCTCTCTCTCTCTCTCTCTCTCTCTCTCTCTCTCTCTCTCTCTCTCTCTCTCTCTCTCTCTCTCTCTCTCTCTCTCTCTCTCTCTCTCTCTCTCTCTCTCTCTCTCTCTCTCTCTCTCTCTCTCTCTCTCTCTCTCTCTCTCTGAACCCTGTACAATGTATAGAAACATACGTATGAGTCTGCGTGTGGCCTCGCTACCGTGTGATTGGCTCTTTCTATATCTCAGTGTTACCGTGTGTAAGTGACCGTAAACAGTGTGTCCGAATGAGGAAATCTAACACGCGAGTGCTTCAAGCCTTCTGCAGTGTTACTTACAGTTATAGTTACACGCACTCAGCACACAAACACACACACACACACACACACACACACACACACACACACACACACACACACACACACACACACACACACGATACAGAGACTTGTATGCATACACTCCTAAACATAATACTACACTTCTCCCATATACAAAACACACAATTCCTCACACCTCGGTCCTCTGATCGCTTTTTATGTGGTCCTGTTTCAACTTCACGTACACATCTAGCGCCGTAGGAGCCATACGACATGCACCACCTCCCCAACCATTCCCCTCAACTGTGGCATCCAACAAGAGTTGTCATGGTACATTATAATTTGTTCTGTTTTCTATAGAATAATGCATACTGTAATGAGCTACGTAGGCTACTGACCTGTACAGCAGCCCAGCGCTTACAACAGCACCCTTGGACCGGCCCTCCGTCTGGGCTTTTTTAACCGCTTTCTTCTCCTCTTAACGGGACAGCCACTGCTCATAATAGCGAGACAATCATCTTACCTGTGATTTCTCTTACAGTGATATGTTCTCATTGTCACAGTAACTACACTACCTACGCTGTAGTACTCAACGGTGTCAGTGCACCGGGGAGGGATAACCTATGACAAGATCCATTGGAATAGTCACTGATGGCCTTTCATAATGTTTTTAAACTCTTACTACACTCTCTCATATCACTGCATTTTTTTTATGTCTGTCTTGTACAAAGATGAAATGTAAAGAATTAAAACAACGATAGCTATAGCTTCTTCTTTTTTTTAAATAGGAGAACAAAGGCAAAAGCAGCCGTTTGTTTCCCTCTCTTTTCTTATTAGTGACGACTGAATCTCTGTCTTGCATTGCAAATGTTTTACGAAAAAACTGTGTTTGAGCGTAGGTCTGCACACCTGACTCAAAACGCTCCTTGGCTTCCTGTCTAACGTTGTTTTTGCAAACTCGCTGGGGCCCCCTTTGGCACAAATCTCTGTTGAGGGAACGTCAAAAGTACCCATGAGAACCAGTTTTTACATTGTAATGTAATATGGGGCCCGCTCAAGCAAAATAAAAAAAACGAAGAAATAAAAAAACAGTTGAGCAGGACTTCAAAAGCAGTTGTATCTTGGTGTGGTAGACGTCTTCGGTTTTCTCTGAAAGTTCCTTTTAAGGTTTTAACTTAAGATATTAATGATGTTCATGTCAAAACTGTGGTAATAATATCATTCAGCCTGGAATAAATGTAATAAAAAAGGAAAACAATTAAAGCCACTTTAACTTACTGATACAGAGTGTATTCTATTTATTTATGTATTCTTCTAATGAATTTCTTTATGTGTTTGTGTTTGCAAAACCCAAACCCAAATACTTTTCTGTTGGGCAATGAGCTGCATGACTGAAACAGTGTGTTATAAAATAAATATACAGTAAGTTTTGCATCAATTTTAAGAAACGCAAATAAGGTATGTAGCGATGCAAGTTATCTAAATGCTTGCAGTAATGAATACGAACAGTAGATGGCGTTGTTTCTTTCCTTGTATTCCATTTTGCGCACTCTTGAGTAGAACAAAGCTGTCCGTCTGTTTGTGTATGCGTGTGTGTGCGGCTGCTCCCTGCGGTGCTCTCACACCATGTCCCCTGAGTTTACAGCGGGACATCGCCCAGACACATGTTTGTGTAGAGTACAGTTGTGTATACACATTTACACACACACACACACACACACACACACACACACACACACACACACACACACACACACACACACACACACTCACACAAAATACCAAACAAATGTATTTGCCTTTTAATCTCTGCAGGGGCTTGATCAAAGCAAGACATTATGGGCCAAGAGACAGTGTGTGTGTGTGTGTGTGTGTGTGTGTACACAAGTGTCTAATAGTGCTAGAATGTGAATGAGGTCAGAGGTGAAATGTCAGTGTGGTGTCCAAGTCGACCCCTATATCAATTCCCGAGCGTCAGTTACCATAGTTGAGAACTTCATGTACCCCGCCCCGACTCCAGTACACTCAGTTTATCAATACAGTACAGAAAATGCCACAGCACTGAAAATATGATACATTTATAACTCATTTGGTAAAAAATATTTTATTACTTCATGGATGATTTTCCAGATATTCTGGTGATAGTTCAGGTATTTCACAAACAGGGAACAATGATATTCTACCTGTTGGTGAAGACGTTTGACTTCATAACGTGCTAACAAATAAAGCTGTTAAGCCACTCTCCATTTGTATGATAATACCAATACGACCCAACATGAGTCATTTCTCCATAAAAGTCCCGTGGATGCCTTTCGGTTATTGCACCATAAAAGTAGTCGTTTCCTATGACCTTTTAAAAATCCCATTACGTTTGTGACCACTAATTTCAGAATTTCAACGAATAAATGAAAGAAACTCATTAAAAAGAAAATAGAACCTTCTCTGTACAACATGTCGTTTCATTTAGTGAACTGTTAACTGCTGAACTAAAAGTGCACGGTTAAAAGTGCACAGTTAATATACTAATAAAGCTTTTTCGGTATTCATTAAGAGGATCTTTCTCAGTCTCCGTATGCATTCACACACACTTCCATTCCTCTAATGTGAGCCTAATCGTTTAGCCTCCGTCTGCTCCATCACTTCCCCAGTCCTGTTCCGCTAGTCTCTGTCTGCACTCTTCCGTGCTGAGGACACCTCATATTCAATAATTGTATTATAAATTATGATTGGTTAAAAACTTGAGTTGAGGCTTGAGGAATAGAAAGAGACTCAATTCATTTTTCAACAGAAAGAAAAATGTATCCTAGCATTACAGATATAAACGTCATCTCCAAACCCAAGTGTTCTTGTTTGCCTGCTTACTCATCCAGAATAATGCCAGGTAGTAGGGCTTTGGATGTTGTTATTTGGTTTCACTTCACTTGTGCAATGCAGCAAGAACTGCAGTCTGACACACTACAGTTTCCATGGTGGCAGGGCTTTGGAAGCAGTGTGGCATCAGCCAGGCCACATGGCACATATTAACACTACACAAACATTCACCAGCAACAGGTTTCACCACTTGGGCGTTGAACAGAGGCCATGGGAATGTATAGAAGCACTGCAAGGCAAGCTGCAGATATTCAGAAGGCTGATGTGACCAATGAGATGCGTGGGAACCAGTGACAGGCTTGAGTAGTGCTGTCTACTGGAATGAAAGGCTGAGAGAGACTGATGGCGTATATAGGAAGTTCCCTCACTCTCTCCCTCTACCTCCCTCTCTCTCTTCAGTGTCTGCCCGTCATCTCTTGTGTCTTCCTCCTTTTCGTCATTGCCGTAAATCCAAGTGTAGGATTTAAATTGATCTTTAAAGATAAATGCCTTGTATGCAATGAAATAACAAGCCATCATCAATAAAGTCACTATTATATTGATCACTCTATTGAGTGATCAATACTCTCTATTGAGTGATCAATAGAGTGAGTAATAACGTTTCCTGGCCTAGTTGCCTGGCCAGAAAGATGCCCCATCCTTGGGACTTGTTTCTCGAAACCACAACCAAATCCTTGACGTAGAGTGTTTTGTAGATGTTTTTGAAAAACGGTTCCCGCCCTCTCTCTAATGGGAGAGATGGTCCAACATGAGCAAAGCTTTGAAAAAGAGCGATGTGTGCTTGTGTGAAGATCGGACGGAGCAGGGAAAACCCAGACTCAAACCGCTCCAACAATTTGTTTGTTTGTTTTTTCTCCAGCCGAGTGGAACAAAGTGGAGCTTTTCTCAGTGCGTCCCCCTCTCTCAGTTTCTTCACTGCTAAGCCTTCCACTCCTTGGTCCCTCCATGGGTTAGAGTGTCTGTGGGCTGGGGCACCATGGAGTGTCTGGATATAGCTGACAATGGACAGACTTGAACCTGAGACAACAGAGGGAAACGGGTTACACAATGCATGGAAGTGGCTAACTGGGGATTTCAAAAAGGCAATGCCAGAAAGAAAATTGTGTCGTCTAAAGTGCACTGAGTGAGACAGTGTGCATGTTCACAACCCCCCCCCCCCCCCTTTTACACACACACACACACACACACACACACACACACACACACACACACACACACACACACACACACACACACACACACACACACACACACACACACACACACACACACACACACACACACACACAATGAACAAAGACAGGATACAGACAGGATACCTATCGTGGTTCAACTATATTATGAGGCTTACGCAATTCTTACTAGAAACTCTTTGTTTTGGAAGGGGAGGGATGAAGCCAGTTGCCAAAATGTTGACTCAGTTTACTGTAAGTAATGTCACTTAGCATGTGTGTAAGTTAGGTTTTAAGAAGCTACGGTCTAAATAACATCTATAAAAATGTATGTTTTGTTTCACTCGTTTTTTTGACTCCCCAAAAAAAAATGTATTCTCCTAAATAACCATGCAGGCACCCACGCACCTGGTAGGGTCTTCACTCGTGCTGAAAGGTCCCCTCACATTCACAGTGTTCCTGCTGCCTTCCACTGTGCCGTAGCTGAGCGTAACCTGGGAACAAAACACACACATTTCAATACAAATCAGCCCTTCACCGAGTGGCCCCCAAGTGATGACTCCATTCAACATCTTCTGACATTTTCGTGCCTGCGCACGCACGCACGCACACGCACACACGCGCACACGCACACGCACACACACACACGCACACTTTCAACCCAATCAAAATCGGCCCCTAACGTCTCCCCTGGCCCGAGTCAGAATGATTGGACTCTGGGGCCTGGTGAGGCTGCACCCCTGTTGTACATTGAGCTATAAATGTGCACAGGTTGAGGATGCCTTAACCAGCCATCATCCACACTCCAAGAGGGCCTTTAATATTTCTTAGATAATTTTTTTTTATCATCAAACATATAGCTCATCAGTCAGCATTCTCTCGGGAACCATGTATGAATATCGGCAGAGCCCAAGAGGGGCTCAGAGCCAAAGGTTGGGAAACACTTGAAACACATGAAAAAACACGAGCATGAGCCCCTTGGTTAATGTGGTGCATGTTGACCTAACCCCACGTTTCTGGAGGCTGCCAGGGACACGGGCTTATACCAACCTGCTACGCTGAACCCACTAAAACCACCAGCCTTCACATCGCCTTCCAGGGATGCTGATTCAACGGCACTCCACGTACCTGGCGGTGGATCTCCGACACCAGCCCCAGGTTCTCCAGGTGGGAGTGGAACAGGGGGGAGCGCGTGAGGCCGATGCCCAGCAGGGCCTCGGCGATGTAACCCACGGTGCAGTCGTCAGGGAGACGGATCTGCTCGGCGGTGACCATGAAGGCGCCCTCGCTAGCGAGGGAGAAGAACACGACAGAAGGAAGGCTGTGAGTGGGTGTGGGCGAAGGACAGACCTGGATCAAAGGAACCCCACTGGGTCTTCGCTTGGTTTGCTGACTCAGGGCTCACCTGGCCCAAGGGCTCATCTTGAGCGCCAGTCCCCGGCTCAGGCAGAACCCTGCTCCCCCAGTGGCGAACCAGAAGCGCACCTCCTTCTGGGTCTGAGCAAAGGAACACAGAGAGCGATGTGCATCAGCAGAGCGCTGCTCCCAGAAGACACCAGGCAGCACAAAGAACGCATTCAGAGACGCCATGCTGCATCCGACAGCAGCCGACCAGGGATATAGAATCCCTGAGGGGGAAACTCAAGTGTTATCGGCTGAATTACATCACTTTCACATGCTGCTCATAATCACGGAGATACCATTAACGCATGGTTTATCTACTTGATGGATTTTGCTGAACGGAAGTCTGCCGTACGACCTTACGCTCTTGTCTGGTTATTTTTAAAACCTTCCCGATCAAGGCTTCCTCTCATCTAATAATAACATAATAACCAATAAATATGTGTCTGTAGGTTATCCAGCACATCTGTACACGTTCCTATGACACATTCACACGTTCCTATGTAATGCATTCAAAGCACAAATAAAACCAGACGCCTGAAGGTGATCAAACAGGATTTCCTCTATTGTGATAACGTACAAGACCATCCCAGCTCTGAATCAAACGCTCACCTGGTGTGTGGAGCCCAGCCTCTCTATGGCCTGAATGGGTCTCTCCAGGCTGGGCCGGCCCAGGTACACGTCCTGGGTGTGTCTGTACTGGGACAGCAGCTTCACCAGGGAGCCCACGTTCAGGTAGTTATCATCATCCACATGACAGAACCACCTGGAATGATCACACACACACACACACACACCTGCAGTCAGAGTGTGTGTGTGTGTGTGTGTGTGTGTGTGTGTGTGTGTGTGTGTGTGTGTGTGTGTGTGTGTGTGTGTGTGTGTGTGTGTGTGTGTGTGTGTGTGTGTGTGTGTGTCCGATATTTGTTTGGGAGAGTGTGTGGACCATGTGCTGCTAGACAGGAGGTCCACCATAGTTTTGGCTTTGGTCCAACATAAACAGAGTTAATGCGTTTATTATGGGTACATATATACCTAGAATGTATGTATGTATGTATGTATGTATGTATGTATGTATGTATGTATGTATGTATGTATGTATGTATGTATGTATGTGCGTGTGTGGGTGTGTTATGTACAGGTGTGTGTGCGTGTATCTTACTTCTTCCCGGAATGGATAAAGGCGCTGTATTCCTGGGCCATCTTACAGGACAGTGCCTGCCGACTGTGGCTGGCGGAGCAGTTGGTGTTGATCAGGTGACCTCCTGAGGAAGACCATACATACTTTAGCCTTCGACCATTCTGTCCAAAGGCACTTACAAGTGCAGTCACCAATACAAAGAAATTAGCTGCATGAACAAAACAACTGGGGAGTGCAGAGTAGCTATAGAAATCACAAGTGTGTGTCGTTATTGGTGAATGATAGTTAAATCTCAGAGACAAAGCACATTCTAATTTACAATTATATATATCTATATCTATATATATATATACATATCCATGTTTCTTCAGCCACCACATCCTATGGTATAATAATACATCCAAGGAATGGCCTTTAACTTGCAAACAATAACTGAAAGACCTCATTTGATCCCATTTTCAAAATATTGTTGTTCAAATGTGTCCATGGCGACATAATGCTTGGCTAAGGTGAACAAGACTGTGTGGATGGTGCCGGGCTGACTTCCTGTGTTCACAGGAAGTCACGTTCTGCCCAGTCAGCAGCCACAGGTTCCTGGCTCCACGGCAGGCCTACTGCAGCCTTCCTGTTCCACCTCCCTGCCAGCCCAGATAACACTGCTTATCGCGCGCGCGCGCGCGTGCGTGCGTGCGTGCGTGCGTGCGTGCGTGCGTGCGTAAACTCACCCAGTCTCCTCTTCAGTTTGTCATCGTCTCCATCAGTGAACACGTACGTCTGGAAAATAAGAACAGAGTAATTAAAGCAGGGGGTTTGATGTTATTTCTGTGGTGAAGCCAGAACATTTTTCCAGACCCATTGTTCACTGGCTTGTTTTGGACTCAGGTGATGCTCTGGCGCCACCTGCTCGCACACACACACACGCACGCATACCAAACCTACGCATATATGTACCCATAATAAACACATTAACCGTGTTGATGTTGGACCAGAGCCAAAACTAAGGTGGACCTCCTGTCTATCAGCACCACACCACATGGTCCACACACTCTCCAAAACAAAGACCGGTGTGTGTGTGTGTGTGTGTGTGTGTGTGTGTGTGTGTGTGTGTGTGTGTGTGTGTGTGTGTGTGTGTGTGTGTGTGTGTGTGTGTGTGTGTGTGTGTGTGTGTGTGTGTGTGGTGAGTGACTAGGTCAGGGGTCCTTCGACACTCAGGAAGCCAGTCGGTACCCAGGGGCTTTAAACAGGAAGTACATATCTACACCCTGCGTACACACATGCACGGCGTCAGACAGACGTGCTCCCCCTCAGACAGACATGCACGCCGTCAGACAGACGTGCACGCCGTCAGAAAGACACGCCAATAGACACATATGCACTGTCAGATGAACGGCCAAGATAAAAACATTTCCAATCAAAATCAGCCCCCCTATGCTGCCCCAATTCAAGAGATCCCTCTCAAAGAATGACGGAAAAACAGACAGCCAGACAGACTATAAATAAAAGAATAATACATTCGTTCACATCCCATTCAGCGTAACTTTTTACTCATCGAAGCCGTGTTGATAGAACTCAGAAGGGGTATGAGAATGTGAGGGAAATACATTTAATGCAGCACAGCCTGGCCATATCATATCCTATACTCATCGATTAGGTTTGGTCGAGTGCTGTTGTAACCAGAGCTCGTAAAAACAGCTAAAACAACCTGCATGTCAGCCTGCTACTAAAGGACTGTTCTGCTGATGTTCAGCCAGCTTTATGTCATTCGCCACACCGCGTCTTCCGGTGGACAGAGGCAGCAGGGAGCAACGTTAACCATATTTAATTTGCACACACACTCTCCACATTGTGACGGTACAAAGCCAGCAAAGTAGTCCTTTCAAGTGAGCAAAGAAAGTGAATCACCATTTAAAAAAATACTCCAACCTCTATAAAACCTGTCATGGCATCATGCCGCAGACTACAAGGCTAAGTTCTTTACACCAAGAGCAGCCTGGGAAGAGCCAGACAATGGCAGCAGCAGTAACAAACCAGCGTACAGGAGGAGGAGGAGTACAATGTTGTCCCGTGATCACACGGCCCGTCATTTCCCACGAGAAGCACGGTGGATTCCCACAGTTTTAGTTGTATAGACAGGCAACACTGAAGTCTTTCTTGTTTGCACGTTTGACTGTGTGTGACTGTGTGTGACTGTGTGTGTGTGTGTGTGTGTGTGTGTGTGTGTGTGTGTGTGTGTGTGTGTGTGTGTGTGTGTGTGTGTGTGTGTGTGTGTGTGTGTGTGTGTGTGTGTGTGTGTGTGGAATTAAAGCATGCCTTTAGTCAGCAGAATGACAATATAGGGGTGTGTTGGGAACGCAGGTAATGTTACACACCACCTGAGCGTGAGAGAAAAGATACAGGAATGTCTTCCGTCAGTTTCACACGCACGTGCACATATGTCAGCTGATTTTTTCCCATGTCCAGACGAGACGTCTAAGGACTGTTTATATGTCAACAAATGTATGGGGCTATAGGAGAGATTCAGTGAGATGTTGTAGCCTATTCCAGTCCCAGTGTAGAAGCATTTATATCGGTTCAGTTAACGATTCTCACATTAGCACAAGCCAGAGCAAATATCTGTGATCTTTAGGCTATATGTTTCACCAGGATCAAAGAGAAATAATTTCATGGTATTAAGGTATTAAAACGGCTACTGGCATTAATATGATACCCTAATCGTTACAGCAAGCATATCTCAGATAGGCTGACCATCCATGAAATCGTCTCGAGGAGGAATATGGATTGATGAAGTCCTATAGGAGTATATTTGATGGACATTGCAATTCATACTTTTTTTTATTATTCATGAATAATTAATAAAAAAATGAATTCAGTCGATTCACATTAGTGTGGCCATCATAGCCCTGGGAGACATGGACGCTATGTCTGACTGATTGCTCTGACATAGCCAACACGTCTATGTTATCATCACATGACAAAATTTCATGACATTTAATACCTGTTGTAAACTTCGGGACATCCATGTTTCCAACAGCAGGTCCAGCCGTAGTCCGTGGTACTGGCGGGTGGTCTTCACGGCAATAAACAGGTCGGCTGGAGACAGGTTCTCCACCGCCCGGGACGGGGACGCTCTGGTCCGTCTGGGAGCTTCGATCGCTCTCCTCTCCCGCGCCAACTTACTGAAATAGGCGGAAAAAACTTTGCCTTGTGATCGGTCCGGTTCTACGTCGTTTCTAGCCGCCGAGGTCTGCCCGTCTCCGAGGTACAGACCCGTGAGAGGCACGTCCAGCAACACATTGTTGTTGGGGTGTGCGACCACCAGCAGTAGAAGCACGAACAGCAAACAGGTTCCCGTGAAGACCCCAGATGAGATGCTGTTGTGTTTGGGTCTCCCGGCGTTTTTCATCATATTCGTTGGGAGTAGGGTCCTAATTTGGATTCCTGTTCAGATACAATAACTAATACTTATTATTGTGTTGCTCTCGCAACTGAAACATCTCAAAACTGTCCATGTGGTGTCTCTTTGCTCCCTCCTCGCATCATTATGTCAAATACGTCCACACCACAGCTCACACACGCGTTGCATTTAAAGAGATGGGGGAGACAGTGGGCGGGGCCTGCTGTGTAGCGAGATGTGTATGTGTCTGTTGGATTATGTGTGTGTGTACGCTGTTTTTTCGTGGGCTAGTGGAGGGGCAATCGAGGATATACTTGCAACTCTTGCAGACTTCAGCACACTAAGGAGAAAATAGTGTCCCTTCGCAAATGTGCTGTCTTTTATCCTTTTTCCAAAGCTACTCTCTTCAATTCGTTCCAACACTGCACATTCCATTTCTTTCATGGTGGTAATTTACGGTAAAAAGACTATTTTTGTTCAGCCTCATGGAAACCGCTTTAGCTAACTACAATTTTTTTTCTTCTGATAAGCGGTGCAGAGGAGAGAAAAACTGCAGGTCTGCTATA
>NC_079414.1:19039660-19044660 GCF_026213295.1 Gadus chalcogrammus | reverse complement strand
TGTAGGTTCTCTGAACTTGAACGTGTGGTCGCTCCCTTCCCTCAAGTGCTCAGTGGTGCAGCAGCTGCTGCTGAGCATGCCATCACTCCTAAAGACAGCCCAAAGGTAAGGAAACCCAGGGAAAGGAAAGGCTATCAGCCCATCAGCCGAGTGAACGCTGAAGATGGATGCAGAGATTAACTTGTGTTTACATTGCTGTGGTTCTAATCAGTAACTAAACTAATAAAGCCCTAAAGCAGATTGTGTCTTACATACAATGAGATGCAATGTACCTCTTATGTGCTGTCTATGAGTCATTAGTACAGGCGACGTACACCCCTTCTAACTTCCAACGTCACTGTCAGATGCTACATGTTGCCATGCAATAGTCTGTTCATTGTGTCAGCTTTCAAGTGAGAGCTTGTTGTTTCTTTATTCAGCGGCCTGGGGCATGTACACACATAGGGATGTGTACTAGGGATCTGAGGAGCACAGCCTGCTCTGCGCTGAGGACAGAACAGCTAGCTCACATTGCTCAACTTCCTCATTAATTTGAAGCCGACACATCTGGAAGGAAGAGATGTTGTTGGTATCGTCGACGTTGCGTGTTTGGCTGCCTTACTGATGTACCCTCCCGATATGGTTACTGGTTAAAGCATGATCAGACAACTGCTACATCTGACAACATTTAGGCCCTGGGCCGTGTTCCAATACCCGTACTTCCATGAGTATACTTAAAGGAAGTACACTATCTGCACTATCCGTACTCACTTGAGTACGCTAATTTTTTTGATGTGAGTGCTGTTCCAAATCGAGTACTCTGTGGTGCACTTACCGGAAATGACGATCACGACTGCCGCCGTGGCTCCTCCCCCGCAATAAACATCCCGCTTTGAACGGTGAACTCTTTACGCCTAGCAGCTATAAAAACTATAAAAACTACAAAATGACTCTATTAATGCAGGCTATGTGGAAAATGCGCTGACTTTGGCTCAGCCTGGCTCCGCCTCTTCCGCTACGTAGCTAAGATGGCTGCCGTTGAGTACGGGGAGTGTCCTTCGATCTACACTTCACGATTAGCCCGTTTTGAGTACGGCATCCGGGTCCTTGAAGTATACTTCTTTTCGCCGGATCTGAATTGGAACGTACTGTGTACTCAAATTTTGGCTAGTAAGTGCGGACAGTACGGGTATTGGAACACGACACTGGTATTTCTGAATGAAGTATTGAAGTTTGTGTTTGTGTGTGTGTGACGTGTGTTTGCGTGTGTTCGTTTCACTGTATGTACATGTGTACACACAAATACACACACACAAAATCACATACACACACGTACATTGAATCAACAACTGAGGGTGAAAGTCGGAGCTCGGGACCCCAGAAAGAGAACCTTGGGACGAACAGAGAAATTAGCTGCTGTTTCATTTGGGTTGGAGCCAACACACATCTAATCAGGCTGAAGGAATATTGCATTCTGACAAAAGAAACACTCACACACACTCTTACACACACACACACACACACACACACACACACACACACACACACACACACACACACACACACACACACACACACACACACACACACACACACGGCACTCACAAACACACACACAAACAAACACATACACACACACACACACACACACACACACACACACACACACACACACACACACACACACACACACACACACACACACACACACACACACACACACACACACACAAACACACACATACACACACAAAAACAAACACATACACACACAAGCTCATACAAACACACACACACAAACAAACACACACACACACACACACACGCACACACACACACACACACACACACACACACACACACACACACACACACACACACACACACACACACACACACACACACACACACACACACACACACACACACTAACACGCCATGCAGGCATCACCCCTCACACAGGAAATCCCAAAGGGGGAAGTGAAGAGAAAGAGAAAATATAGATGGAGTGCACGCTGCTAAAGGGGAACAGATGGGTAAGACGACAAGAGCGATACGGGCCCGGTCACAACCGTGCACTGCACTTTCCCGTGACGCTCACATAGACACACACAGACATACACACACAATCACACACACACAAACACATGCAGGCACACACTTGGATTGTAGATCGGACTGCGCAATCCTCTGTAAGTGCTGAATGGAGTGTTCATCGTGTCACTCATACATACAATGATACATATAGTGTATCTTCATCCCCCCCCCCCACGCCCCTTACACATCCCCCACAGAGAGACTCCAAACCCCAAACAGACACCTAAAAAAAGAATAAACAGTCATGGTGTTGTTTCAGACAGAGTTAACGTGAGTTTGTACACTCGCTCTGTCTCAGACACTAGCTGCTTGAGTAGTGAATGGGCCATTGTTACAGAAGGGTTTGATGTGTCTGAAAGATGACTTTTAATTTAATTTTGTCAAATTGAAAATCTGTTTGAATAACTCATTAGATCAGAATCAAAATCATCTTATTTATGTCTTATATGAACACAATTCTCACACAGACAAATACACACAGCGAACGCAAATCCTGCGAAAACATGTATTATTTTTATGGCGAATGAGAAAATGAATTGTGTCTTTGTGTTTTTGTATTCAGGAATGTGAATTACCACAGTTAGACATGAATGATTCGGTTGATTCCAGCCAGGTGTGTTCGCCTGAGTCAGTAACCTCAACGGTATCTCTCTCTCTGTACCACATCCAGCGGTCTGCTAACAAGCTGAGACTGTTCTCTTCCCTGTGCGCTGCCAGCACGGAGGTACAGCCGACAGCCAACGGTGAAAAACAAAGCTTCTCGGATGAGTTTAAGCCAAAGAAACTGTCGTGAGCAGTGCAAAAATAAAATCCCGCGCTAACAAGGACGCTCTGTTTTGTCAATTGGGACAATGTTTTCTGAGGAATGTTGTAAAACACGAATGTTTTATCGTTGCTCTCCTCGAAAACAGAGCATTTCAGTTTTTTAATTGTGTGTGCCTGCGTGTGTTTGTGCATGCGTGCGTGTGTTTGTGCGTGCGTGTGTATGTGTGCGTGCTTCCATATGGCATATGCGTTAACTCAGGTGTGTGTGAGAGTGACATGATAACAGTGGTTAGTTAGTGTGACGGACGCTTCAAAGGGAGCGCCACGACGCCGCCGTCTCATGCTGAACTGGGCTGGCAGCCTTCACTTGTTGTCAGTGTGACAATGACAAGTTGGTCGTTGAGAGTGTCTTGTCCGATCAGTGTGGAGGAAAAGCACCCCAAGCAGAGGTGATCTGACCTACTGATCTGCACAGACAAGTGCACTGCTAGCAACCACCTCGCCCTAATTACACAAACATATTCTCCTGATGTTGATGCAACAATGAGAACGTTAAATATAATAATATAGACAATAATAATAATAACATTAACAATATCATGGATGAATACAAAACACATAATAGTAACAGTACTATAATAAATAGATTGATATTGATGTATAAGTGTAAGTGTATGTGTGACTAAACATTTTTTTCCTTATAAATCTAAAGAATAGGCTACTCTTATCCTTCCCGAAGTACCAACGATGTTTCCTAGAAGTTGCATGCCAGGAATTACCCTTTTCCCCGTAAAGCGGTCCGCATCACACGGTAACATCATGCCAATTACTGGACGGTTTACCAGACGATAGCACAGATTACGCTGGGCAGCCCAAGCCAGCCCGCACAACAACATCCCAAGGCTAAAAGATCCACACAAACGCAGACATGTGTGTTTTAGCGAGGCCTCTAAATTAGATTTACTATAACCCTGTGAAATAATCATATATTAGCGTACCAATAAATAAATAATAGTTCCTTCCTATAATTAAATGATGCTAATCCCTAATCGATTGGCCTATTGTTTTTTTGCCTATCTGTGTTCATCCTTTAGATTAATTTGTAGGGTATGGCATTTACATTGACAGGGTCAGATGTTGGTTGGATGGGAATCCCAATGGGGCTACACTTGAAAGAATGTATCCACCTCTGGAATTATAAGCAAAAAGTTGTGATTGAAAGCTTCCACCAAAATGACCTGGTCGGCATATTCGCTAAATGGTTATTCAATTTTTCTCCACTAGATGGTAGCATAGTTATAATATTATTATGTCACCATGCGTGCAGATTTTATTTCGTTGTCGCACTCGCACCTGATTGTCAAATTTATCGCACGCACGCACGCACACACAAAGCCAGCCGCACACACACAAACACACACACACACACACACACACACACACACACACACACACACACACACACACACACACACACACACACACACACACACACACACACACACACACACACACACACACACACACACACACACACACACACACACACACACACACAGATGGCCAGTGCCATTAATTATTTAGTAAATCGTTCCAGTTTTGATTAATATTTTAAATAAATCCCACTCAAGCCTCAACCCAAAGTTAAGTAATTGCGAATGAGGCCTGTGGTTCAAGGAACCAATGTCGACAATTCCAGCATAACCCAAAATCTCCAGAATGGTACGTGAGCAGAGCAGCAGTGCGAAGTAACAAAGATATCGATTGACTCATGTTGAGTCCCCCACTGGCTTGTATATGGACGTTTTTATGAGCACTCTGAGGTCGGATGGGGATAGAATTGACCAGTGTGAGGGCTAGTGGCTGTAGGGGAGGTTTCGCACCAATTCAGGTCCACGTCATTAAGCAGCAGGTGGAGGTTAGGCATGTTGCTCTGGGGTAATTACAGGGAGGATCCACTAGGGATCAAACCCACCACTCTCCGGACGGGATACACTCACCCTGGCCTCTTCACTATCGTGGGCGGAATCCCCATTGGGTTGGTTGGATTGCATCCCCATTTCTTGCAGTCTACAAATCACTTTGGATTAAAGTGTCCTTCCCGGATGACAGAAATAGTAGTAGTCCTGGAGAATAATGTGCAGCTAAAAATACAACTG
>NC_079414.1:18942160-19037160 GCF_026213295.1 Gadus chalcogrammus | reverse complement strand
TGTGTGTGTGTGTGTGTGTCTGTGTGTGTCTGTGTGTGTGTGTGTCTGTGCGTGTCTGTGTGTGTCTGTGTGTGTGTGTGTGTCTGTCTGTGTTTGTGTGTGTGTGCGTGTGTGCAGTGCCTCTAGAAGATGATTACCCCCGAGCTCCGATCCTGATGACGGGGGTCGCTTCATTAAAAGATTTTAGAGATTTAATTAATGGGGGGAAGGAGATGGTGCATGCATATTTCTATGTTGTGTGTGTTTGTGTGCGTCTGTGTGGGGGAAGGGGGAGGTGGGGGGGGGGGGGGTGCTTGTGTGTGTTGTGCGTTTAAGTGTTTGGTGTGGGGGGGTTGATTGTGTTTTTTTTTGTTTGTGTGTGTGGGGACGGGGGGGGGAGTGTATGCATGCTTCTGTGTGGGCGTGCTTAAAGTGTGGGTGTGTGTTTAACTGGAAGTGTGTTTTCGTATGTGTGTGTGTGTGTGTGCGTACGTATGTGTGTGTGTGTTACAGAAAATGATTCATATATGCCTTCAGCGGGGATCCAAGCATAACCACAGAGTGAAGCAGTAATGATTTATGATAATAGCTTCACGTTCTCTTAGAAGACACAATGTGATTTGTGGAAAAAAATTGTGAAAGCGTCACATAGAGACAAAGACAGTGAGAGTGAGTGACAACCAGAAAAAGGGAGTGAGAGAGGAAACGACAGGGTGTATTTCTGAACACCTGGCTAATACTTAGATTGTGAATGTATAGAAATGTATAGGCGCCCAGGTGTCTATTGCATCCATAGGCGATAACAGATACCCTCTTTGGTACAATTTGAATTTAGCTTTTTTCGTCTTGTTATGTCTTGAAAAACACAGTTGAGATCCAGTTGCATCCAAAGGTCAACTCTCTGATGCCTTTCAATCTGTGTGTGTGTGTGTTTGTGTGTGTGTATGTGTGTGTGTGTGTACATGTGTGTGTGTGTGTGTGTTTCTGTGTGTGTGTGTGTGTGTGTGTGTGTGAGTCTGTGTGTGTGCGTATGTGTGAGATTGTGCATACATGTTAGTGCATGCAGTTGCATACTCTGACCTTAACACATTTTATCGATTGCACTGAATGCTACATAAATGGGAGTATGGGAAATTAACTTATCATATCTATCAATATACATTGTCCATAGTCACACCGACACACCATAGGGCAGAATCAAACATTTGGAAAATATTCTGTAAAACATATTTTGGAAATATCATTCATAAACAGTACATATACTGTATATCGATAAATATATAATAAATTGAATCAATGAATCAGTATAAAGAAATACATGTGCCAATTGTAAATCCAGTCATTCTTTCCTTCAGTCCATACATTATCATCAATAAGATGGGGATCTCCAGGTCCATTTGGAAAACAATTTTTTTTTCCCCACATTAGCATCGACTGGGAACCCTGCGTGTGAATTCACTTTCTTAATCGAAAAAGCACACAGTGTTCAGTTTCATCCCAAGGTCAGGAAGGACAATAGGACAAATTAAAATGCATTTCATCCTCCTCAATTCCTGCTGGACAAGGCCAGGAGGGGGCCATTGCTGTCAGCCAGTAAGAGTGTGAGTCACACAGTGTGTTTGCTTGTGCGTGTGTGTGTGTGTGTGTGTGTGGGTGTGTTCATGTGTGAGGTCAACCGACTATGGTCATGCCGGTTTTGTGTGAGTTTGTGTGCTTCTTTATTTGTGTATGTTTGTGTGTGTGTGTGTGTGTGTGTGTGTGTGTGTGTGTGTGTGTGTGTGTGTGTGTGTGTGTGTGTGTGTGTGTGTGTGTGTGTGTGTGTGTGTGTGTGTGTGTGTGTGTGTGTGTGTGTGTGTGGGTGTGTTCATGTGTGAGGTCATCCGACTATGGTCATGCCGGTTTTGTGTGAGTTTGTGTGCTTCTTTATTTGTGTGTGTGTGTGTGTGTCTGTGTGTGTGTGTGTGGGTATGTGTGTGTGTGTGTGTGTGTGTGTGTGTGTTTCAGTTTAAGAATGAGAGGAAATGCCTGTGCTTTCACTTAGAGTTCCAACACATTGTTTGTCAGGGTTTGGAGCCATGGCCCTCAAAACTCTGAAACCCCATAAACCTGCCGATGAACTGTGAATCAACTCTTAAGCTCTTACTGCCAGTGGCAGTTTTTCAGGAGAAATGAGACATTTGAGTGGATTTTATTGCAGCCACAGGGTTGCTGGTTCGATCCCCAGCTACCCCTAGCTAAGTGGCGAGATGCCACTGAGCAAGATGCCTTAGCCCTATTTGCGACACTATCTTCTGTGTTTGAACCAGTGTATGAATGGGTAATTGGGAGGCACACTAAGGTAAGAAAACTAATATGTAAATGCAGTACATCTTAAACCCCATTTAGCTGATTACTGATGAACTAACTTTTTAAGCTGCCGGAGGTAAGATTCAAAAGTAGTAAAGAAAGAGATAAGAAGAGGACAAGATTTTGAAACCGAGCATTAAAAAAGTCCCCTTGCTCTATAAGCTCACTCCCATATGTTTCTCCCCCTTCACATACCTGTGATTGACAGGCAAGATGTGGGAAGAGATAACCCTGATTGATTAGAAATGAGGCGCTTTTGAATCAAACCAGATATTCTCACAGTGCATTTCACCCACTCAGAGCTGACCGGCAGCTGGCCAATTTCTTACACTCACATAATGGGCCTTAAGTCCTACCTACAGGCAATTCAGCCCTTTTTACCTGCACTTAACTGATAATTGCACTCTCATCAACACCATAAAAAACCCTGAACAGCAGATGTCAATGTGTTTGATTCTCTGCCTCATGACATTATGCATTTGATTGACAATAATGAACAGGGGATGTGTTTTTATTCTCCTATACAAATTGTATGCTGTTTATGTTGGATGCTATATCCATTGCATGCTATATTGAAACCCCAAAAGGACAGTTTTAAAGACGGTAAAATATGTTACTGTGTGAAGGGAATCCTCAACACAGTAGAACAGACCTTGTAATATTTTTACAGGGTCATATTTGAATGTAGCCGTGCCCAAGGGTATTGCAGAGTATTGTTACCTGCAGGCACAGCGTTCCAGCCCATATACTTGGCCATCTAGTTTTGAAGCCATGGAAAGGTAATCCGAAAGCAGTCCATCATGTTGTTCTTCTGGTGCCATAAGATGTAGCGCAGACAGCAAGAAGGACAGAAAGACACATGGTTTGTGATAGAAGATAGGCAGAATGACAGACAGACGGCTTGTGAAGTGCATCCCCCCACCACCCCCACCCCCCCCACCCCCCACACACACGTCACACCGGATATCTCACACACACACACACACGCACACACACACACGCGCACACACACACACACACACACACACACACACACACACACACACACACACACACACACACACACACACACACACACACACACACACACACACACACACACACCCACACACACACACACACACACACACACACACACACACACACACACACACACACACACACACACACACACACACACACACACACAGAGGACCCTAGTACTGACCTTACCACCAAACGTATTAAGAGGAAAGAAGCACAAATATAAGACCTAATTAACAATATCCATAGCCACCTGTAAAACATCTGTGGTGGCTAATAGCCTGTGTTATATTTTACTACAACTATTATTTCAGAGGTAGCGTTTTAGCAGAGACCCAAAGCCAGCAAGCCCCAATAGTTAAAAAAAATAAAAACAGCCTCTCATTGCGCATCACATGCTGGATAGGACGCATGTTGCTGCGCTGTACACAATCGATGTAGCAGGAGTCCGGAACAGCGGACGTCAGAGTCGCCTACCTCAGAACTAAAACGGATTTATACCACAAATGTTGCGCTTCCATAAGTCATAGTGCGAGGCTCGTTTCCATCGCCTGGGACATTGTTTGACACGCCTGTGCAGCTGACACTTGGAGTAGACGATGGGATGTCACATCTTCTAGAATCTGTTGATACCAAGTGCCTGTACCGATTTGATTGAAATGTTATAAAAGGTAAGCAAAGAATACTTATTATTATTATTTCAATCATTTCGTTTTCATAAATCGTTTTTTTTTAATAGGACACGTACAATAGGCTCGTGTAAATGATGGGCTGCTAATATTCGCCAATATCAACTTTTCTTTCTAACTTATTCAACTGTACAATTTATTTCGGGCAAAATCATTTTTTTTTAATGACAGCATGTATGAAAGATGGAAAGTTGAAATAGGCCAGGGATCGTTTTTTGTTAAATGGTTTAAAATGACGTCAAATATATAGAAGCCAAAAAAAGAGGCACATTCCATGATTGTTCTCCAATATCTTCAAAACCATCAATCAATAAAGCCCTTGTAACAGTAAAATGGTATGTTGAGATCCATGATATCCGTTTGTCTTATATCCAAAACACCTGCATCTTTTGTTTCAAGTCCAACATCTGTAATTGTGTTATGGGGTGTGTGTAGAATAACATCCCGAACGCTTTCACAGCCAAGAAACTGCTCCACTCGGTCCCCTCAGAAGGATTCGCAGCACACATTTGAATGCAAAGGCTGTGTCTGTGTGTTTAAATGTTTAAAAGGTCCCATGTAAACCAAATAAAACCATAATAGCATATCCACAAAAATATATGTACACTCATGGTACACTTGTTATATGTTGCTTCTTTGGCCAACCTCCACATCTAATGCCACTTGTGATTCCACTCCAGGTTCAACATCAGCAGTAGTGCTGAGAAGAGCGGCTCAGAGAGAGAGAGCTAGAGAGAGAGAGAGAGGGAGGGAGGGTATGAAGAGAGGAAGAGTTGAGACAAGAGACCCTGCTGTGGGGGAATAAGGGGAAGCTGGACCAGGGGCTGGTCTCTCGTCAGCGTGTTTAGTGAGCCATCCCCCCGGAGGATCAAATGCTGGACGTTATGTAAGAAGTGCATTCACACCACTGCCTTCCACCCTGAGCTGCTGTCCCGGCTCCTCATGTAGCCAATGAATAAATAATCAGAACAATAGTGGATAAAGAAGACAACAAAAGCCCGAATTAGAAATACATTTCGTTATATGGGGAGAACCCAAGCCATGCCCAGACGATGCTATAGAACTACTTCAGTATGAAGCCCCAGAGACTATTTGTTTGTACAAACATCACTTGATATTCTTGGATCCGGCTTGGAGATGACCGCGATGGACAGCCGGTCCAGTGAGGCGTAGAGGTTTATCTCCTTGTTTTCCCCCCGCTGCGGTCTACTGGTCCTGTGATCCGCAGCAGGGCCCAGTGGCATCATGGGACTTGAACAGGCTCAGCTGTCGGACAGCACCCTCTCACCGCTGATGCAGTTCACATCAGGCGACGTCACCCCGGGCTCCCGGGGGGGGCTCGGCCCCACCTATGGCTTCGGCCGACCTCCCGTCCTCCCCTTCTCCTCCGCACCCCACTCCGCCTCCATCCATCAACCTCTGCCCTCTGCCCTCCCCAGTGGCTCCTCCTCCTCCTCCTCCTCCTCCTCGTTCATCTCCTCCCTGCTCCTCTCCACCACCTCCTCCTCCACCTCCTCCTCCCCCTCCTTCTCCCCTTCCTCCTCCTCCTTCAACCAAACCTTCAGCCTCCTCTTCCCTCCTCCCTCCTCCTCCTCCTCCCCCTTCCCCCTCTCCCCCTCCGGCCCCCCTGAGGGGGGCGACGACGCGGGGGTCCTGGAGAGCATGCTGCTGTGGACCCTCCGCGAGCCCGCCACCATCGCCCTCACGCTCATGTACTGCGCGTCCTTCGCGCTGGGCTTCGCCGGGAACCTCATGTCCCTGCACGTGCTGACGGGCCGCGGCAGCCGGCGGCGGCGCCTGTCCGGGGTCAGCGCCACGCGCAGCCTGCTGGTCAACCTGGCGGTGTGCGACCTGGCCGTGGTGTGCGTGTGCATGCCCGTCACCCTGGGCATCCAGATCTACCGGGCGTGGGTGTACGGCGACCTGCTGTGCCGCGCCGTGCCCTTCACGCAGGCCGTGTCCGTGTCGGCCAGCGTGCTCACGCTGACGGTGATCAGCGTGAACCGCTACTACAGCGTGCGCTCGCCGCTGCGCGCCCGCTCCCTGTTCACCCGCCGCCGCACGTGGGCCACGGTGGGCGCGGTGTGGGCGGCGTCGTCCGCCATGTGCGCGCCGCTGGCCGTCATGAACCGCCGCCGCGAGGTCAGCTTCGGGAGCTTCTCCATCCTGGTGTGCCAGGAGGAGTGGCCGCAGCCCAGGCTCAAGCAGGGGTAGGTGACCGGGGGGGGGGGGGGGGGCAGGCGTGGCGTGGGCACAGAGGGGGGGAACCACCCACAGACAGGGATCTGGTGGCGGAGATAGTGTGCATGCTTGCTCATACATAGCTTCATACATTGACACAGAGCCGGGGATGCAACGAGACGACATTCATCGATTGCAGTGGTTTTTCTGTTGACACGTATCCAATTTCTATTTTTTTTATGCAAAAGGATCTTTGTTATATGAAGGTTATATTAAATCTTGTTTTATACATCTGAATGATTCAATTTATCGTCATAGAGTGGGATGACGGGCTGAAAGACTATAACAATTTTTTTTTTTAAATGAAGATAACTTTGTGTCCCTGGCACAATAAGAATAAATATAAAAATAATGAATACAGAAAACCCAACGGTATCAGCATCGGCTGTCCAACAAATTGTTATTTGTAAAGATCAATATCAGCCCAGAATGTCCTAGTCGTTGCATACCTGATAGGTACAGATTTACAGGCATATAGACGGATAGACAGACAGAGTAGTTGTTTTCATTAGTTTATTTTGGTTATGTTTTATTATTTTGCATTATTATCTGCATAATAATTTATCGTTTATGAATGTCCTAAGAATGCGTTTGCCACAGATAACAACACTTGGAGGTTAAGACTTCCTATTCTCATCACAAAGCTTCGTTTTTTTTTCAGATCTAAAAATAGGGCAAAGAAAGATCTGGGTGGAAAACAACGAATTAGGTTCGGTTGAGGCTATAGGCTTTGTGTGCCCTGGGGATCAATGGTTATTTAATGTTACTTACGCCAATAGGTGCTTCATCTCGCACTAACAAGATCTCAATGTGCTCCGCAGGTACAACGTGGTTCTGTTCGTGGCCCTCTACTGCCTGCCAGTCACGTTTAACCTCATCATCAGCTTCCTCACCGGCAGGCGTCTCTGGGCGGGCAGGAAGTCGACCTTCTCCGATCTGGATCCCCGGAGCCAAGCGCTGCACAACTCCCGCCTCAAGATGCGCCAGAAGATCGCCAAGATGGTGGTGTGTCTGGTGCTGCTGTTCGCCGTGTCCTGGCTGCCCCTCTACCTGGCCGACCTCTGGATCGACCGCGAGGAGAGGCCCCCGTCCTGGCTCCTCCAGACCCGTCCCTTCGTCCAGTGGCTGGGCCTCACCAACTCCAGCCTCAACCCCATCTGCTACTGCTTCATCGGTAACATCTACCGCTCGGCCAGGGTCCTACGGACGCGCTACTGCAAGAAGGCGGCCGCCCTTTTCCCCTCGGCCTCGCTCAACCACTCCCCCGCCACGACCACCGTCGACGCCACCCTCGTCACGTCGGACCGCGGCCACGTCGCCGCGGCGGCGACGGGCGGCACGTCGTTGGCCGGCGTGCCCGGGCTGCTGGGCCTGGCTCGCGGCCGGGGACTGGGGATCAGGCTGGGGCTCGGGCTGGGGAAGAGGAGAGGGGCGGCCGGGGACCACCGCCTCAGCGCGGACGGCAGCCGGGGGTCGGAGCCCAGCGTCTCCGACTGGTACCAGTCCAGCCCCAGCGTGTGTGGGGCGGACGGGGTGGGCTCCCCGGCCGACGGGCCCCTCCAGGGCCTCCGGTGCCCGGGGCTGTACGGCGCCTCTTCGCTGCCTGCGAGAAGACATTCTGAGAACGGGAGAACGGAGGAGTTACCCCTGCAGGTGCAGTCTGTGGAGTACGACACATTGCCGGAGAGGAGGCATTCGGGGGACACATCTGTTTGCTTATAGCAAAGACATTTTTGCTGCGGATCTTGAACACTGCTGTTACCCTTGGTTACTAGAACCTGAACAAATATTAAATAAGGAAATTACATTTTAATATATCTAATTGGCGAGGGTTACACCCTTTACGATGAAAATGTGATTGCGTTAGCATAGGTGAGCCATTTCAATGAAGAGAGGGACGGTTGAATATAAAAAAGATCAAAACATTCGTAAAGGAAAATAGCCTTAAAAGTTACAACAGAAGTGATTGCTGACTTCTCAGTACAAGCAAGCCTCAGTTTTTACTCAATTATTTCTTTGGGCGATGTGGGGTATGTGTGTGAAGAATTCTAATATTTGTTTTCATTGTTAATCAAACGGTTTTGGATAATAACCGCTATATAAACACATAAAGGCATGTTGGCTGTTTGTGCAGCATTACTTAGAGAGAAGCGAATGTCCGGCCATTTTTGTGGTACGCAATTACAAGTGTATATGAGGGATGTAAGGAAGATGTCGTATCGCTTCCACAAAAAAGGGAACAGTGCACGTTACAAATAGCTAAACGTTATTCGGTAGATGTTTTATGTCGTTTTTGTGAAACCAAGTATGACCGACTTTATATTAACTGTAAATGACTGCATAAAATCGGTCTGGCTTCTTACGGAGCCAGGCTGAGTCTTTAAGCGTCTGGGGTTTTCTCTGGTTCGATGCCGCTTCAGTGGAGTGATGTCTTCAAGCACGTGAGGACAATGTGAGATTCTCTCTCCCTTGTGCAGGGATGGTGATCCTAGCCCTGCAAAGAGAGGAGTGCTGGAGAGTTTTGTGCCCATCCAGAGTGCTAGGAAAAACATAAACTTCAGGTGGTTGGTTCGAGTAGGGAAACTCTACTCGAAGTAAGGATTCTATCAAACCGAACAAACAATTGCCTCCCGCCAGATGGACAATCTCTCCTTCTATTCGAGAAAATTGAGTGTTTCTTTTGCTACTTTATTATACATTGTGATGCCGTTGAATGTATTTGTTATCATTTAATCGAGTGTTATTGTAATCACACTTTTATTTGAAGCCACCTTGTTGGTAATACTATTGGTTTTTAGTGCTAGTTATATTGCACTTGTATTGCAGTTACAACCAAATGGTCACAAAGTGAGAAAAACTGGTAGCGGTTATTTGTTGTGAAATAAAATATATTTAGAAAAGTTATAATACAACAAAAAATTATTGATTATATAATATTAAGTGTTAGGGCCAATATGCAAATACTGTTTGTTGACTCAAATAAGTGGATCAGAGGATGAACCTTGAGACGGAGTGCCACTAAAATAGCTATATACTATAGAATAGTGATTTGAAGGTAGGGAAGGCAAATCATATTTGAAGCATTTTTGGTTGTATTTGTTCTTTTTATTAGGGTTGGGGAGGGGGGGGGTTCACTTGTTGTTATGTTGGGTTCAGGAAGTAAAAATTGTATTTGGGGGCGCCCTTATCTCAATGTTGGACTGGTAAAAAGTGATACGTTTATCAACCATATTTGTATCCCGGAAGACCAGGTCGACAAAAAGTTTGGTGCCGAAATTGGGGGCACAGAATCACACATAAACGGCATCTTCTATTAAACCAGGTGTGGGTTTGTGTGTGTTGATGTGTGTATGACTTTTTCATTGTCAACAAAGACGGCAGCATAGTTGCGCTAGGAGTACTGACAACACCCATGATTGCTTGAAAAGGGCGGCTGCTGGGATATGTGGTGCGTGGGCTGCGAATACCTCGTACTCCATTCATCCCGATAGCAAACAATCATCAAATGCTAACTAAAAGGAAGAAATCCGGTATTTTTTTATAGACTTGCCCATGAAAGCAGCAGGAAAGTGATCACAAACAAAAAGTATTTACTTATCAGGCTGTGATTTAAAATAGGTTTTCGGATCAAACTGTGGGATCTTTCTGTGGGAATATGTTTTAGTGAAATGATGGAGCCATCTGAGGTGTGTTTGTGTGTGTACGTGTGTGTGTATGTGTGTGTGTGTGTGTGTGTGTGTGTGTGTGTGTGTGAGGGTGTGTGCGTGTGTGTGCGTGTGCTTGTGCGTGTGCGTGCGTTTGTTAGTGTGTGTGCGCAAGTGTGTGTGTGTGGGTATTTGAGTATGTGTGTGAGCGTTTGCGTGTCTGTGAGCGTGTTACCTGCAGCTGGCTGGGTGCTTATCACAGAGAGGGGTTTTGTTTTTCTGCAGAATGTGATCATGTTGACATAGGAAGGAAACCACAAGATGTTCAACGTTTTCCTACCGCTACGGTCCTTGAAGGTCCTTCTACGTAAACACACCCAGGACTCAACACACGTCATCTGTGTCATGATCATTTGCTTTATCATTTCTCAGAAGCTGGGGGAATTAAATTTTCTCTTGGACCGACCTTGCAGCTACTGATTCCAATGCATGGTTGCGATCAAAGACATGTGTTAAGACTTAGTATGCTATTGGGAACGCATCTGAATTGACCACCTCTTTCGATGTTGTTTCATTCATGCACAAGCTCACTCACACATGCATACGCACACAAACACGCATACACATTTGAATGAGATGGAACTATTGAATATTAAACACTCTAAAAATATAAAGCATATAGGCCTAGTGCAGTGTGTATATTGAGCTAATAACAATAAGCTATGAACACTGCAGAGTCTGATTGATTGGACTCTGGGGCTGGGGGAGGATTCACACCTGGTGTGCAGTGAGTTATCAGTGTGCACCGGTTAAGCCAGCCATCATCACACACACTCGACGAGTGATGTCCTACATGGCAACTTGGAGCACCAGGCTGTGGATCATTATATGCAAAACGTATAAACCAGCTTTCAACACCACAATCTGCATCCTTCTGTTTGGAGACCAGAGAAGCCACATGGGTGGTGTGTAGAAACCAACATTGTTACACTGGCACCCAATGTGGGGCCTCTCCAGACCCAGATAGGACCCTTAACGGCTGTCCGGGGACGCACTGCCCACCAGGAGTAATGCCAGTTGCCAACCTTCAATCCTCTGGCTTGTAAGAAATGCGTTCACCTTCAGCCTCATGCTCTAGAGCTGACCACTGCAACAGGAACACGGATTAACAGGAAAACATTTGCATTGATGGCCTTTAGCAGAGCCTCAACCACGCAAGGCGACAGCCAGCTTGTCGGGAGCAGTTAGGATTAGCCGTCTTGCTCAGGGACACCTCGACCTCAACGTTACGAGAAGTCAACACACTCTACCTCCTCAGCTAGGCTGATCCCTCAAACGTGTGATGCTCAAATCTTAATGGTTAAGCCGAGTGAACGACTTTGACTCTAGACGATAGCTGAGTTTTCGAAACCAGCTGTTTGATATGGTGTTTCCATGGAGCTCTTGTCTTAATTTGCTGATCTCCGTGCTGATTGGATAGCTGGTCAACTTTACAGCTGGGAGCCAAGAAGGCATCCAAGCAAGATTTTGATATTGGAAGCAACACGTCTTTGATATTCATTAGTGACACAAACCCGTGTGCCCTTTATTGGGTTAGCGTATGCCTAATATTAGGAAATTGTGATTTCCCTCGGTGGAACAATTTGAGCTGCTGTTGATCCTTATAGGGGGTTGGTACTACACCAGTGGTCATCTTCTATTTTCATTGCTCGAAAAACCACAGCAAATCAGACCCCTCAAAAACCCAAGCCAGTCTGATCGTTCAAAAAACCCAGCCGGTCCGATTGTCGAAAGCACCAGCCAGTCCGGTCGCTCGAATACACCAGCCAATGCGATCGCTCGAAAACCCAAGCCAATACAATAAAAAAAAAAAACGTTTTTCAAGGTTTTTCGTCTGCCTTTTGCTGTATTGATATCGATTTTTCACCTTTTCTGTCGTTTCTGTTGGAGGACAGGCTGCTCCAACACAATTCTCACTAAAGGAGAGATATCGGTCGGCCTTGTCTCGTCCCCCCCCCTCGCATCAGATCTAATATCCGGAACGATGGTTCTAACTTATTCTAGCGTGGTGATTGGGTTGTATGGCTTGTATGGACCGCAGAATACATCACATTTATCATACTGTTCATCTGCAACCATCTGGTAAAGATGGATGTTGTCGGTAAATGTATATTAATAATAATCTAACATTTATATACAAACATTATCACCTTGTTTACAATATTACTAATCAATGTATACTATGTACACTGTAGCCATTGCCCATGATGCCCACCTCTCCGTATGAGAATCATGTACCCATTGTCTACTTAAAGATGCTTGTTAAATTGCTGCCTGTGTCTTCCCATTATCATGCTCTATTAAATCAAATACTTTGCCGTCAAGGAGTCTCCCAAAATAAATACAGTTTCATAAAATATGGATGAAGCTGTCCTTGGCTGGAGGAAGGACCCATGTGTCATTATCACTCCCCTATTACTCAACTAATGGCACTTTAAATGGTTATAAACAGTGACACCGCTGTGTCGGTTTCCCCATTATTCATTCTTTGGAGGCTAATGCCACCTCGTTAACGAGCCACCCGGATTAGTGCTGAGCCAGTGTTAACGCAACAAGTGCAACTGATAGCCAACACAAACACAAGAGATACACAACCACACACACATGCATGAACACATACAAACACACACAACCGAGCACACAACCACACACAAACAAACACACAACCGCATGCACGCACACAACCACACACACACACCCGTGCACACAATTACACACACACAACCGCGCGCGCAACCACACACGCACGCACGCACACACACACACACACACACACACACACACACACACACACACACACACACACACACACACACACACACACACACACTTGCACGCACACGTACACACAAACACACCCGCGCACACAACCACACACACACACATAGAGGGAATGGCATTGAGGCACACGGACAGCTATCCATGTCTAATCTGCCCCCAGGCAGCCTGCAGAAATTTAGAAGACAAAGATGGTGAATAGTATGAACTACTGTGACATTAAGCTGCTTATCACATAATACATCCACGCTCACACACACACACACACACACACACACACACACACACACACACACACACACACACACACACACACACACACACACACACACACACACACAAAATGTCACGTACATACACACACACACACACACAGACAAACACACACACACACATAGGCACACACACAGACACAAACTTCCACATACACACACACCTACACACGCACATCCACACATGATGATTATCCTACAGAAGGTCAACAAGTGTGCGAGGGGAAACAACAAGGTCATCAGCCAGTGTTAACATCACCCTGAGTCTCCTCACACTGTCACCTCACATTGGGTTCTAATGTAATGATCACCATTCAATGTAACTGTGTGTGCGTGTGTGTGTGTTCTGTCCCACTGCTTCCCTCTGTTCGGTTCTACCATGCCTGCCTCTCTTTCATTCTTCTGCTCCTTGTCTATTTCTCTGTCTACAGCTTACTGAACTGTGTTGCCCAACGGGGATGTCTACTGAATACTGTCGGCTTGGGGTTTCGTCGAAAACAGCCCTTTTCCGATTTCCTGTATTTCTGCTTTGATATCATGGACTGGTTTTCTGTGGTTTTGTATTTTCTTCTAAAACATTATTATTGTGTCACCATGACATCCCCCCCCTCACACACACACACACACACACACACACACACACACACACACACACACACACACACACACACACACACACACACACACACACACACACACACACACACACACACACACACACACACACACACACACACACACACACACACACACACACACACACACGTTCCTATTTTGTTCAATGTACAGTGAAATTGTATTGGCAATAGTGAATTATTTCACTATCACCCGCACATTTCACAGCTCATCACATGCTTAATGGCCTTGTCCTTGGGGTTCGAAAGAGCCAGTTGGACCCTCCAAATCCAGGGCACATCACGTCCTCAGGCATGATGCAACATTTCATGATATTTCCATTCAAATGCTCTGCCTTTCACCCTTTGCCAACCAGAGAAAACGAAGTTAGAGTTTGTGCAACATTCTAATCAGCATCCCCATACCCCATGAATGCTGAATTAGAAAGGTGTGCAGTCCATACTGTGCACTCGGTCATTTCATCTGTGTTGATGTTATCGGTGTCATTTCGTGTTTGTTTAATCTAAACCCACGCGGTTTGTTTGCACCGCAGTCTGCTCCTCTGGCCTTGTTCACACGTTATCTCCTGGTTCTGTCTCACTGTTCTTTTCATTTCAATTCTTGCCAGCACCCCATCTCCCCCCACCTCATCCAGCTTGTTTGCTGCCTTGTCCGTCTCATATGTACATATCCCTCTACACTCACTCACACAGTCCCACAAACACCCACACACACACCATCCCCCGACGCCACACCCTGCGTCACCACTGCATCAGTGTGAGAAGACGGTGCTAACAATAGACTATGTTTCTGTTTCCATTACACACTCGACCCCACCACCACCACCACCAACGCCCTCGCTCCTTATTGCCATCTTTTATCTTCACTTGATTTCTTTTTTCTGGACGTAGGGGTTGCAGTTCATGGGCCATTTGGCAGCAGAGCTCCAGGCCAGAGGCGACCGCTGAATACGGGAAACGCTCTGAATTTATGAACGTCAACAGGAAAGAAACGATATAAATTCATGCCACGTGACCAAGTCCCACCTCCACAATGGTGGACATGAAGCTGGGGTCAAGGCTTTAAAGGGACCCTATTATACCGCCAGGCGTCAGGTGTCATTAGCCATTGCAAAGCCTTTTTCTGTGCCGTAGTGACATCACAAGTGGGCGTGTCCACTAGATGTTTGCTGGATAGTTAAACAACAAGGTTAAGCTAGTAGTCTGACCTATTCGGCAAACATCTAGGTGGACACGCCCACTTGTAATGTCTCCGAGGCAGAGGAAAAGTCAGAATTTCAAACGGCTTTTAATGTCTAATCACCCTCCCACCTGGTAATATAATAGGGGACTTTTAAATCTTCAGCTCTTTCTTTAACTTTGACTAGATTTTGGCAGCAATTTGGGGGTTATTTGACTTTCATGTACTTTAGCTTTGTCTTCTACGTGTTGTGGCTGATTAATAGTGCAGCACACATTTGAAATATAAATGGGGTTCTTTCAGCGCTGTTGAAAAAGAACAGCCTGAAAAGGCATCACTGTAACTGATTAACATTGTCAATCAGACTGTAAAATTAGCTGTCATTCTCTTCTAATTAGATATCCCCAGATTGCATCTATTTGAAGGAAAGACAGGCCTGAAGTTACTGATTGAGACACATTTGGGAATTTTGAGATTTCAGTATGCAAGTTACGGATTTTATAATATGCCACTTCATTTGGATGAGTCAGCAAATAATAATTTGGTTGGTATGTTCGTTTTTTTTGCTTGCGGTTTGACTTGATTTTGTTCCTAATGTGCCAATGGAGAAGCACTGACAAATGGTCAGTTTCGCCGCTAATCATAGCCCCTTTACCATTTTGGGCTGACACTAACCCAAACAGTTTGTGTATTGTTGCAGTATATTCTCGTTTCCACGTCTTACTCTGCTTTCTAAAAAATGAATAACCTTGGAAGAAAACCATATTGCATGCACTTTTAACTGTCACTATAACATTTAACAGCAACTAAATATATGTACTTATTTCCCCTTGTTTCTTGTCTTTCGAACTTTCGTCCTGTCTTGTTTACTTTCTTTATCATTCATTACTTCTTCAACAGAAATCAAATCAAAATCACCCTATGGGCCCCGTCTTACATTTTTTCACTAATGTGTCTTTGCTTGGTGTGTGTTTGGACGTCGTTGTCGAGTTGTGTTTAGATTATATATGCTTATGTTGCCCATATGTCATTCAGATGTCCATGGCACATAATTATACTGCACTTTTCAATTTTCAGAAGAATCAGGCTTTTCCTGCCCCCAACAAGAAGTAGTCTCAGTCACCCGCGTATTGTCATTGATTTCCAATAGCTGCCCTCTGGAACATGTTTAGCAGGAGAGACAAGGTTCACTGACATGGCGCCAAAAGAATAAAAAAATAAAAAAGAGAGGGGTCAGAAATGGTCAGATGTCCTTCCTGATTCAGTGGAGGCTGAAGTCCTCCTGACAACAAACTAACTGAGACTAACGATTCTCTCCCAGAGCTCCTTCCTGTACTCCAGCAGAGGTTAGGAGAATTTTTCACGAAATACTTTCCAAGAAAAACGGTTTCATCTTCAGCCTTCCCTGATTAAATAGCGACACGAACAGTGTGGGTTTTTGGCCCCAGACTCAATGTAAACAAGACGTGGAGGTTATGCCACAGATTATCATTATCACACCTTTGACATTAAGGAGGCTTCAGGGGATGCATGTAGACGACTCTAATCCTTCCCAGGACTCTTTGCCCCCCCGGGGCAGTTCTTAACGGTGCGCTATCACTTTTCATTAAGTAAAAGCAGTGCTCGCCAAGCTATACACGTACGGCACTAGCAACAGATGGGAGTTAGTATCAGCCCTCCGTCCTACGGGCTGATACTAACTCCATCATGCGACTTTTAGAGTCATTATTAGATTAATTGAACACAAGCAGAGATTCATCAAATGTCAAAATAACCAAGTATTTAGGCCTGCAGACAGACAAACCTAGCTGATGCCTATTTGTTTGTGTTTTTGTTGCAGGTGTGAGTGTGTGTGTGCATGTCTTAGTGTGACTGCCAACCTGACTGCATACACAAGCTGACAGATACACTCGCGCTGGCTACCGGCAAAGGCGCCGTCTCCAGGGGAGCCGTCTAGAGAACAAAAGTGCGGGAGTCATTGCCTTCCGTGTCACTTATCTTTGTGTATCCCGCCAACTCTTCTCTATCCTCTGTATCAAAGGCTGGGGAAATGTGAGCCGTGATAAGCAATTCCGTTCATGCTCATGTTGGCTACAAAACCAATATTATTCAGACACAAATCTTCTGGGGAATTGATTGGTATCTCTTTGTCTTATTTTCCATCAACCTTGTTTGAAATGAGCTCCTTTTCTTTTAAAGATAGTATGTATGCTGTATCATACACAGGGTAGAATACAGTAAAAAATTCTTGAATGTACTCGAGTAAAACAAACAATTTAACAACCAAAACCCTGTCTGTGACAGATTAAAACAGTTGTAGCCTATTTTCAGTGGTGTTCTTGGTGCTCAATGTGTTTAGGAGTAAATTACAGTTGACAGTTGCACTTTATCAAAAGAAAACTGCCAAATCGGCTTCCATGCCACCCTGGTCCTCCATGCAGATGTATGGAACATTGCTCTGACTTTTACGCTGGATTTTTTTCTGCGACACGACCTGTGGTCCTTCGCTTTAATTATGTATCAGCATCGCAATCCGATGTACTTTGGAGAGAAAATACATTATTATAGGATGTACAGATATGTATCTTCTTATCATTTAATTTGAGCATCACATGAAATGATATTAGTATGATGAAATGATAAAATAATGATTAAACCTAAGGGGAATTGTAGGTTTCTATTGTTATTTTGTATTTATTGGATTTATTACAAGGGCTCTATGTTTGGGGCGATTGTTTTATGAAGTCATCAGCAAGAAGCATAGTTAAATGAGATAATGATAATCCTTGCAGAATATTATTTTAAGAAGGACAGCCAGAAGAGCTAACTTAACATCATGGAACCCTTGTATTTCTGGTCAAAAAAACACAAAAAAGATATATTATGCACGTATGCGGCAGAGAGGCTGTCTGTCCTCTGTGGTATGATAACTATCTATACGTATAGCCTGCTATCGCAAAGAAATGCTAAACAACCTCCCAGATTCATTCTATCATCCCGGGACATACTAATATCCTGTTTTACTAGGTTACGCTTCACATCATATTTGATGGTCTTTTTATAGCTTGTTCAGCAATGTAAAGCGTAAAATTAATCATAGAGTAAACGAGTTTTGGCTCAACAAACTATTTTAAAACCTTTCCTGCCTGGAAACGTGCCAACCGCCAGAGGTGTGAAGAGTACTGAAATAATCTATTCAAGTAAGTACAATAACGGTTTAAAATAAAAATTGAGTAAAGTAGAGTAAAAAGTAAAAAGTAGCTCACTTAAAAAAAACATAGAAATCGATTCCTAATGGTTTTAAAAACACAAAATTCTACTCACTACTCCGATAACATACTGGGTGTCTCTTTTTGCCGCACCCCACGCACACTCTCATTGCGCCACAGCCTTGTGTTTCCCCGTTGCAAAGGCCTGGTGTTGTTTCCTCCAAACTCTCCTCTATCTGACCCATGCTCCACTAAGCGTTGTGCTGTTTACTGGAGCTCTCCTTCTTCAGATTGGAATCCTCAAAAATCCACCGGCACGGGGCACCGCTGTTTTGGCCCGGTGCATGACACCGGGATCTGGCTGGCTGGTTTTTGACGGAGGCATTTGATTGATGTCTAGTCAGTTTTATTTTTTCCGTAAATAATTTTAAAGCAAAAATAAATAACATGGGATGTACAATTGTTTTGCACATTAAGATAAGAGGTATTGAACGTCTTATCTTAATTTAAACCATACTGAGGTAAAAAAATAATTTACTGACTTTAAAAAATGAAGTAGTACACCAAATAACGCCTTAATGGCAGTATCGTTACTTCCACCTTTGCCAACCACTCAGCATTCTCCTAGTTTTCTTTGTTACATATGCTCAAAGAGCAGTTGAGAGCATATCCTGTGCATCTACAGCTGCTTATGTGAAAGAAGATGGCTTCTCGGACCCATTCAAAGACCTGGGGAAGTCTTCGTTGCCAAATCAAGTCACGGATGAGAAAATGGAACTCAGCACATTCAAGGATCTAGCGTTGGCTCGCCTTTGGTCAGTTGAGCCACTACTGCTTAGACAAATGTTTCTCACTGTGACAACTTCACTTGCCTCCCTTGGCTTAATAGCTTTAGCTTTCTTTTGTAGGGCAACTCGATCAATCTAGCTCTTGAGACAATCCCGATCTCTGAAACTCACAAACTTTCTCTCTGCAAATAAGTCTGGCCTAGATCCTGTTGAAAGCCTTTTCCTATCCAATCTATTCCCCCATGAAAACAGAGTATAATATGTTGTTGCTTAACTATAAACCAGATTTGGCTGAAGTGAAGTGAGCGAGAGGGTCCATCTAATTGGTTGGATTATTTTGAACATCTTAAGGTCGGGGCCATATTTGGAAATCAATAACTAAAAGGATGTGTCCATTATGGTAGTATTTGGTATCATACAATCAGCACCTCTTGGAGTAGAAACGTGCAACACAACTTGGTATAGCTCACGCACACAATAGAATATACAACACAGTAGGCCCAAGTGCGAACGGACACCTCCACTCCATATGAAACAGTAGAGGCAGTATGCTGAGCAGGATCTCAGAGTTGATCTCCGATTTACCTTCTTATATAACCTTTATCGAGGTTGCAATGCACCAAGCTAGACGATTTACTCACTGAACTTTTGAACCATAAAAAAAGGTCTGGATTCTGTGTATATGGTCGGTTACCTATGGCAACTGCCATAGGTAACACACTCATCTGGTCAACATGCATTATTGATAAAGAATACATAAAGCCCTGTATGTGTCTCAGAGCTGGGATCAAGATTTGACATGTTTAGCAGAATTTGAAAGTGTATTCACTGCATGTATTCGAAAGGCATATTTCTCCCTGTAGAAATTATTCCAAACGGGACTCAGTAAACAGAGAGTAGTCAGACAGCTTTAGACCACCTATATATTCCTCCCTCTTGAAAGATGCACATTCTTTACACAACTCCAGGTATTTTTCATATTGCTGCTTTGTAATGTTTTGGAATGTGCTTATTTTGTTTGTGTGTATGCCAGCTGAAGCAAAAGGCATTTTCCCCCTTGTGTGGTCAACAAAGTTGAATTGTATTGCATTGTTTATTCATGTATTCATGTTTGGGATTGCCCATTTGTCTATCCTATATTTTTTGTTTTGAATTCAGCAAGGAGGACACTGAGGTTTGTAGTATTGTTGAAAACTCCTTAGGGTATTATAGTTTCAGCTTTGTTGTTTTTCTTTTTTTTCTCTCTCTCTCTTGGTGTTAGTATCCTGCCACAGAATGAGCGGATCGACATTTTCGCAACAAAATATCGGTCACACAATGTGTATGGGCTTGTTACCTCAAGCCTGCCAACAAATGGCTAAAAAAGGAGTTAAAAAGTGTCACTGCAGGTCACCGAGGTGAAGGAGGAACAGGATAATGGTGATGGTGTTTGATTCCTAGACTAAAAGTACTGGTTCCAATTCCCAATGTCCATAGTGCCGACCCTACCTGCTCCTGAAGGATATGTTTCGTAGAGAAATGTAAATTGAAGTTGCTTTGGAGGCTCTGATCTTTAGAATGTCTGTAAGCTATTGGTTCGTAAGATCTCTTGGTTTATTATCTGCAGTCCTATAAGCAGTCAAAGTATTTAGATGAAGACTATGGCGGTTTGCTTCTTGCCATCTATTTCCCTGTTTTTTTTACTCCATTCAATACATCAGGGAATGTTGAGGAGGTAGATAGATCTAAGCAATCATAAGGATAGGGATAATGGTGGATAGGTAATGGTGCTCAACAGCATTAGATTGGGTGATCAATCTATACTTGGGTGCCCTAGTTTTCTCCCACCATCATTAACACTATGCACTTAATGTAGGTGTGGGTGTTGTTAATGTGTGTATGGATGTGTGTATGAACATTTGATACAATGGAATGATGAAAAAAGCATCATCGACTCACATTTACTAGCTTCAATTTTAGGGCGCATTATACTCCGACGCTCGTATTATTGAGGCTGTGACAATTGGGTGGCCTTTATTTTGAATTGGTTCTTTTTTTCATTCTTCTCTTGCAGTGTACTTCAATTCCATTTCTAGCATGACAGAATAGATTTCAGCCTGTGGTGACCCTGACCTTGGATAAGTATGGAGAGAGAGAGAGAGAGAGAGAGAGAGAGAGAGAGAGAGAGAGAGAGAGAGAGAGAGAGAGAGAGAGAGAGAGAGAGAGAGAGAGAGAGAGAGAGAGAGAGAGAGAGAGAGAGAGAGAAAAATGAACAGGTTATTATATTCAACTCTTCACCGGTGATTTATAATGGGGCTCCAGCTGTCTACAGTAGACTCTGGGCCTGCTGTGTCCAGATAGAATGCTAAACACAACCCATGCAGTATGCTGCTCGCTTAAGGAGGAAACAGAAGGAAGAACTGAAGACGTTCAACTCACCAAACGCCTCGAGCTACCTCTGAGATCATCTGCATCATCGCAGGGGTAATTTCTGTAGTGGCCCACATTTGCCTTGTTTGAAATAGACACAAAATTACAGCTATCAAACAGCTTGCCAAATGTTGAAGCAGAGTCTCAATGTTTGCCTCTGGTATCGGGGTATATAGTTACCACCATGAAGAGTAGTAAAGGTTCAACACGAAATCGGTTTATTCAGAGATACACGGTTAGCGGACATGTACTCCGGAGGTGGTTCATAAAGCATCTTTGGGACGGAGGAAGATCTATAGTGTATATTAGGGAGGATGGCATGACAGAGAAGTCACCTCTGTAGGGTCAGGTTTATCTCAGACACTGAAAAGAGAGTTTACCAGACAGTTGAGTTGGGTTTAACCTTGTATTGTGTTATACCATGCATTGTGTTAGACACAAATGTGGTTTATTTTAATGGAAATTGCTACTATTAAGTCCAACTGCTTGCACGATGCAGGAAAAGCTAGAAAGGAAAGTGCACGTTCATATGGGTCTTAATACAATCAATGTTATACTGTGTTGTGTTACTATAACTTGTGAGTTGGCTTCAAAGAGCGATTGGCAATGATTTATTAATTGTGTGCGGATAGCGAATATATGTTGAGACTGAACTGAAACTGAACACAGCAGGGGACTTGGGAAAAGTTAGTACAACCTAGCTGGCATACGGAGAAAAATAGAGCAGGAAAACAGTGAAAATAGAAAAGCAATAAGGGCCGAACGTGCACTCTATTCAGAACCAAGCAAAGGCATGGCTAGTCCTGGTATAATACGTACAGAAAATTTGAATTTATTTGTTTCTTGAGAGAACTGCTAGAGACCTGGAGATACTCGCTACGTCCTATGGAGGATCAGTAGATCAGTCCGTACGATAGGATTCAGATAAGACTGAAACTTCCCTCTGGCCTGTGGATCCAGCAAGCAGAAAGTATATAATATGAAAATCGATATTCTGAGGGAAGTTGTGCGTCATCATTGTCCTATGATCTTGGTTGCAGATCCTTAGTGTTTTCTATACAAGGTTAATGTTTAGCTATACACTCAACCCACCTCCTCCCCCACATACACACACACACACACACACACAAACACACGCACACACACACACACACACACACACACACACACACACACACACACACACACACACACACACACACACACACACACACACACACACACACACACACACACACACACACACACACACACACACACACACACACACACACACACACACACACACACACGTGATAACACAAGTGTTATCTCAAGCATATTTGGTATTATCACATTGACATTTGGCCGATCTGTCTATTTAATGTCCTACTTTACATGAGTATAATACAACTTTATAGTCAAAAGGACAAATTTTGTTATTTTTCTTTCTTTCATACATCAAAATATTGTACTGATGAATTATGATGAGGAATATTGTATACCTTCCTTATTATAATCTAAATGTCTCTCTAGAAACATATCCATGTGCTTCAGTAAAACAATCAATTAAAACCACACATTATTCTTCAGCATAGCCAGACTTAAATCGCTGTGAGTCTGACATCAAAATGTAGAAGGCAAAGACTACAAACTAAACCCAACATCGTGCCATTTACAATCAGTGCAAACATCTATTGTTGATGTGCAGAGGCTAGAAGAGGCTAACAGGATACACATACTAATGGATGGCCTCGCTAACCAGGAAGCCCACACACATGTTTACCCTTAGAAATGGCTGGCCGATTTATCACTTAATTGGAAGACAGTGAAGCAAAAAGACAGGCTAATTACAGTGCTTCCTATATGTAGCCACAGTCCGTATCAGGCCATTGGCTCCCTCTCCCTCTCCTTTTTCCTCCCTCTCACATAATGTATTGATGTGAAGGAGGAGTAGAATAATTAATGTTCAGGAAGCATGACTGCTTGGCTAAGCAGTGCTGGTGGTTGACAAACTCATGATGACCCCACCTGCTCATTTTGAGCATATGATAATCACAACACAGACCATGATTATTTCATCTCATTTCATTTCAAACTGCTTTTTATTTCATCCATAAGTAAATGTGAACCTGTAGATGGTACAGATTACTAGGACCGACCAGCTGCCAGACTCACATCATCCTGGATCCCGGATCCGTTCAACTCACCAGCACCCACTCCGTGACAATGATCTCATTTTTCTGAGGAGCACCGGAGCCAAGAACAATTATACTGCAGTGACTGTAACAGGCCAAATAGCTAAAGGAGAACTAAGAGCAAAAAAAACAAACAAACAAACAAGCCAAACAGCTAAGGCCTGATTAGATCGGTTGCAGTAATTTTTGATTGTGCAATTTATTGAATCCAGAGAATGGAGGATTAATTGGCTAAACGGGATTAGTAAATCAGAGGTAATTTGATTAACGAGGGGGGTGTCGAGTCATGACTTTCACATAATTCCCTTTGTTTCTGTCCTCACGGAAGCATCCCGGCAGCCGCTACTGCAATGCTTCATAAAAGTCTGCATGAACGCGCACCTACTTTCGACGAGCAGGAAACAGCGAGCCACATAATGTAGAACTGAATCATGTAAACGGGAAGCCAGGGACAAAAGCTAAAATCAATAATAGAGTTGACGATTTATGAGGTGGTTGTTTCAGATGTGGGCCAAGCTTCTAATCACTGGTAGCAGATGGTTCCCACCTATATTTACTCAGTTCTCTGGCCTCACGTTCAGACCCTTTGATTTGTCAAACTCCATCTGTCAACCAGTCAATTCTATCAGACTTGTAAAGGTCACAGAGGGAAGAGATTAATTTCCTGTGTGATGCCACACCCATCATGTCCAAAGTAGATGGACCAAAAGTAGATGGATGTGGATATTAGTTCATACACAAACATGTTTGAACACGATCGCGTAGAGAGCATATTAAAATCAACACGTGATCAAGGTGTTTTTCTAATAAAGCCAGAAAGTCTGGGTATGTACATGTTACTTAGAAGATGCGTAAAGTTTCATTCATTCACAGCCAGCCTATAATATCAAAGCCTATAACACACAAAGCATCAAATATTTATTGAGTGGATATTTTGAATCTGGTGAGGTCACAAGCCAGAACGTGAGATCAACAGACTTCACCCTGATTTATGATCATCATTATGTACTTATTTGTTGTACATTTTTTTCTGTTATCTGATCCCTATAGCTATTTTTATATCAAATGCTTATAACTGCATTACCTCATGTTAATTAAAGGATATTTGACCACTAGTTAATTGTTAATTAACTGTTAGTTATTACTTATTAAGAGTTTTAATTAACGGTTAGTTCATGTACCCTTACTGTTACCAGTTTATTTTGTCTCCTTGTGGAAGTGTTGTTCTTAACTTGTCCAGCCAGATGGAAATGTACAAATTGTGTTCCATTCATTATCTGGGCATTGAAAACCATTGAAACCTCAGAACTGAATCAGAATCATTGCATAGATCATCCTCCTTGACCCTGATCTCCCCAAACTTCTAATCCACCACTCTTTCCTTCTATATTATTTTTCCTTTCATTAACTTAACTTAATTATTAAAATATATATAACAATTATATATATAACAATTCAATATAACCAACAAAACAATTTCCTGGTTGAAAGCCAAAACCTTATTTTGTGTATAGTACACAATCATTGTTAACTAGAATTTTAATAGAATGTCAGATATAACTGGGTTGCTGTTTCTTTAAATAAGTATGGTTTCATAGCATTCTAGGAAGTATTTTAATAGCTAATTATACAACTAGACATTTAAATCTTTTGAATTTTGGTTTATATGTTAACTTACCAACACCTATACTTACTGGAACTCAATGCCAACTCAATACTAACCAAACACAAGCATGTTGGTGTAGGATATTCTTACAGGACTCATTACAGAAAAATAATGTATGTAATGAAAATGTGCGATATTAATCTCAGATGTGAAATATGTGATATTACATCTTGTTCCTGTTCCATTGGGGGAAGACGTGGTCTCGGAGGCCATGCAGTAGGGTGTACAGGGCATCCTGTGCCGAATGATCATCATCATATGAATGATTGAAGATTAAGCACCATTAGACCATTGGCGGCAATACAAGATAAAATTGCTCGAAATAATAAAATGAATACCTCATCCTCTCCTTGTGGTTTGCACCTGCCCTGCAGCCCAGGTGGGCTGACACCGCGCTTTTTGCCTTTATGCGGTGCAATCCAATGTACTATGAATTGAAGAAGGCGCTGGAAGGCAATGAGTTGGGGAGATTTGTGCTGATCGGATGTGAAAACCGTGGGTAATCAGAAAGAATGGAGCTCTCAGGCTCCAGAGAGACTGGCCACAATTTCATAGATGTATCATATTTATTACGTTACATATATATTTATATTAGTAAGTCTACATTATAGTATATAAGGCTGATAGTAGCCTATATTTTCTCTCAAATTTGAATGCAGATGCCGACATGAACCGAAGCGTACACGTCGTCATTGTGAAAGTGAATTTGGAAAGGTGGTCGATCATTTAGCGTAGGCGCTGGGCCTCGCCTATAGACAGGGGGAAACTCTAATAAGCCATTTATTACTACAATATCATATAAATAAATAAGGTCTCTATTGGATTTCTGTTTTGACGTGTTTCTCTGAAACTCCCGAAAAATTAAACTACAGATTTCTCAAGGTTTGCACATTGTTGGAAACATTTTATATTATGTACACAATTCAACATATAACATAGGTTTTTAGAAACTTTTGATATGTTTTGAGATGTTTGACCTTTAAACCAACACAAATTACTCTAGTAGTAAAGAATGCAAACAGATTGCAGAAAATGAGTGATTAGTAAATAACTTTTAGTAGCAGTCTTATCAATCTGTTTATTTGGCTAAAATAAAATTCTGTTTCAAGTAGATTCCTACAAATAATACAGGGACTATAGGTACAGCATTGTGCGTCTGTTTTTGAGGACAGTGGAGAGAATACTTGGAACTAACTGTCTCCATTATTTTATAGAGACAATACAAGGCAAGCTGGCCCCATGGAAAAACTCGCCAGAAATTATTATTATCCATTGTAGTCAATAGGCAGGATATGAAGATATTAATTACACATATATATCACAAATGGCAAGCAGACTTGTGTGGCACAGCAATTAATGCTCCCTTCTCTGGTTTGTTGCAATCTGCATGGGAGATTGCATTGAAGGTCACATCTGCAGCCACTTCTGCTGAAAGACTTAATGTGTGTGTGTGTGTGTGTGTTCCTACACATACAGTGTTCGTTTCATTTTCAAAAGCTGTTGCATTCAGGCAAAATTTTGCTGCAGAGTAAGGGGAAAGGATGATTACTTGCTAAGTGCCTGTGTGTGTGTGTGCGTGCGTGCGTGCGTGCGTGCGTGCGTGCGTGCGTGCGTGCGTGCGTGCGTGCGTGCGTGCGTGCGTGCGTGCGTGCGTGCGTGTGTGTGTGTGTTTGTGTGTGTGTGGGTGGGTGTCGGTTTGTGTATGGGTGTGTGTATGTGTTGGGGTGTGTGTGAATGAGTGCTGGAGTTTAGACAATAATGGTTTGGGTAGAGAGAGGGAGGGGGGAGAAGAAAGCAGTGACATAGAGAGTGATTGAGAGAGAGGGATGGAAAGAGAAATAGAGAGTGAAGCTCTTTTATCTCATCCTCTCCAGCCCAAGCCCACCACTGTTTGTTCTTACAACATCCTGACAGGATATATCTAATGGGATGCTAGAGCTTCTGTATCCAACAAGCATTTACTATTTTACTTTTAATTGTTAAAGTTTTTGGATGGTTTAAAAACCCAGGTTAAATGTTGACATTGTCTATGTAAGGATGTAAATCAGCCATGCTTTTGGTTCAACTCACCTCATCTAGAGGCGTAGACGCGTTCGAAATGGTTGGCCATCAATTGAAATCCAGTATATCCCAAGTCAGTTAAATAAAACAGACGCGCCGACACTTACCCTCGCGACTGATAAAAACACGGCTCTGCTTTCAGAATTCAGAATTATTACACTTATCTTTACTTGAATCTTTACCTAATTCTAACTGCGCGCCTCAGTCTACTGTGAATAGTGGCTTGTAAACACAGATCGAAACATGTGGATTTGTGGTTTGTGGTGCACTATAGAAAGAGACGAGGGCGACAAGAGCCGCAATCATGTCTTGTCGTGCGGTTGGTTGCACAAACCCTTTAAATAAGACTGATTATCCCATTTATTCTACTTCTTGCTTGCCAACATAATAAAACAATTCAAATGCTTTAATAATTATGTTTTTTTTTTGCTTTTTTTTTTCGTATTGCACGTTTATTAAATTTATACTCTGTTTGAGTTCATCTCCCGCCTTTTTTTATCAGAGTAATTTACTAATCCTGAGGGGAATTATTGTTATGTCGCTTATAAATTTTCATAAAAAACAAACACAGAAATAGACATGAGGTAGCCCAGCAAAGCGACTCTCGCATCACGACTTCTCAATTCCGCAATTCCCTCCATGTGCCATATTCATGAATCTAAAGAGGATGACCTAAACCAGGGATGGGCAACTTTCATGATAAAGAGGGCCACAATTCTTCATCACCACCATCAGAGGGCCATGTGACTGTGCACTTCAACTAGACGTAAACTGAGAGAAGCTACACATTTTTGTATTTGTTGGATATGATTTCCTGTATTCTGGTGCATTTTGGGGATGGCCACTGCCTACAAAATCTTCCACATTCATAGGCCTACCTATGTATGGCATGTTGATTGAACCAACATACATTCATTTCAGGTTTTCCATGCTCCAACAGCCACATGATTGGTTAGTATTTTGATCAGTGCAAAGGGCTCACATATACATCATCATTCAATGATGTCACAAAACTGAAAAACAGTGGCCCAACATTAAGTGCAACAACTCAATGAACTCAAACCCAACAAGCATGATATGCACTTCAGGGCAGTTGTAGTAGTTGTAGTGGCGACTTAAGTGGAAATATTTCATGGCTGATATCGTTTCTAAGCAAACTAGACACATCGGTTTGCCTTTGAATAGTATGAACAGATACTCTGCTTTTCTTCTTTCTTAACCAAGTTTTCTGTAACTCGATAAATATATATATATTTTTTATTAAATAAAAATTATGTGCAGGCCTGATTGAGTGAGTATGCGGCCCGCGGGCCGCCAGTTGCCCAAAACTGTCCGGAAAGTTGCCATATTGTTGAGTTCATCGCCATCAAATCAATCAGATAAAACTTATATTTTCAGAGATAGGGCACTCCATTGAAGGCTATATGACCAAGAGGTCGCACAACAGTCGGCATACCCGAATACGCTTGTAGAAAATTAATGAACAACATCTAGAGATGCCTTGCGAGAAACCTCTATTGAGCTCTATTGTCCGTTTGTCGTCTAGTCTAGACCCGTCTCAGGGATGCACTCTGCTGGTAAGATATGTAACTACACTTGTGTTGAAGAGTGTATCTCAACGGTTCTTCACAACTCCTAGACAATATCCCCTTTGTCACGTTTTATTGAATGTGGACCGTTTTGTAGGCTACTCCAACCCACGTAATGGATAATGTGGGTTAAGTAATGCAACGGCGTATTAATTGGTTTTATTTATTTATTATTTACTTTATTATTTTTTCATTGAAAACATCGTTGCGCGTGATGTATCACTCTGGTACACACAATATTTGTACAACTGTCAGTTCCATGTGCTGCTTTACACATTTAAGATCTTACGCTGAAGTCTCGTGATATTTCACAGTTCACGTCAAAGTAAACTGGAGGGATTTTGGCATGCTGCTGGATAGCTACGGATAGTATTAACGTTAACTACTACAAGTACGACAACAATAAGGGTAAGGATTTTGTTGGACATTATCAAGGCTATGAGAGATTTAGAGCACCATTGAACCAGGTCATTTTGCATGAACCATTTTCGCTCTATAAACTTGTTCTGACACTCATCTGCACATCACATTAGCGTAAAGATCCCCAACGATATACCTCGCTGTAGCATAACAAATACTATCTTTTCTTTTGAAAAGAAAATTGCAATAGGAGATCAGCCCAGATTGTTGACACAGCTATCTGATTAAATTCAAGATACATTTCGCCTGCAGTCCAAACTATCAGTAAACACATAGCCTGTCTAGCTAATGTTGATGTTTGTAATAAAGCTGGCCAGCGCAAAGACAGGCATTTCCGGACAACCTCAAAAGTAAAAGCCTTCAAGTTGTTTTCAGATACCGTTAAACGAGTTTATTGTCCGTCTGCCCTTAACAACGATTATTAATATATAATAAAATGGTATTTTCTGGTTGCTAATTTCCAAGATGCATTTGCTCTTCAGGGCATTGATTTAGCCATTACCCGGCAACGCTTCACTACAGCCGGTTTCACAGTAACTTATTCACCTGGTTACACTTCATGTAACATGCTATTTATCTGCGCTATAGGGATGACTTTATTGATGAACTTCTGAATGGGGAGGGTTGTTACAGTGGAGTAATCTGTATCATACCTGCTCTTGTCACCTTAAATCTGAACTTCCTACATGGTTCGATGGTATCAAGATTCTTCTGTGTTTCACATAGCAATACACAGGTGGTCTCAAGATGGATATGGAGGACAACACCACTGTATTCTCAACCCTCAAGTCCTTCAACTCATTTATCTCTCACCCTGAGCCTCCCAAGCGCCACTCCGAGCAACCAGCAGGAAGTGCAAACTTGCAGATAAACTACAAACGCAGCATGGAGGTAACCATCCATCCGTCCATCCACGGCAGGAACACCATTTATAACCTTAATGTGTACATACAGCACTCTCAGGCAAACCCCATTAATAGCCTGCTATCTCTCAGCTGTTAGACGCAGCAGAACGGGTTCAGTCCAAGAGCCAGTACATTCAGTTGGACCAGGAGAAGAAACAGATGGAGTTGAGTCACAAGCGTGCTCGCTTTGAGCTTGAGAAGGTTGCCACTGATAGCGCCCGGGATCTGGAGGTATAGTAGGCTACTTCTGTGTTGTTGTTGTCGTTTGTGTTGTAATTGTCCTTGGGAATGCTTATTATAAAAAAAAAATGGATGCAGTTCAACAAATGCACATCCCTCTTGTCTCTGATGCATTGAAACACAAATAACAGCCAATTAGAGATCAGAAGTTAGATGGAGCAGATTATTAAAGCAAACCTTTTTTACGTTTTGTTTTTCAAGCGAGAGGTGGACCGAAATCAGGACCTCCTGGGGAGAATCAAACGTCTGGAGGAGAAGGAGGGAGATGCTGCTAAAAACCTTTCAGAGCAGTTTGGGAATAACAGAGTTCTGCGCAAGAACTTCGATGACCTGAACAAGAAGGTGTTGGAGCGAGATGTGAGATTAAACACTGCAAACCAGGTAAATACAAAAAACCCGCAGGGGGTTCAGGGGTGCTGGCCCCGTTGCTAGGCTACTTGTTTACGTTTTAAACGTAAACAAGAGCTCTGCTCCGGCGGGTGTCCGGGAGTCCGCAATCATTTTGGGACAATTGCTGTACTGCCTTTATCGGAATTAAAAAAAAGAATACATTTTCGAGACAGTTTAAGATTTTGCGTCATGGCACGCATTTTTGAGCACTCTTCATATTGTACCTTGTAGTTCTACTTCAAGTGATGGAAGATGTTGGTCGTACCCGACCCTTTAGTTGCGACAGATTTTAAGCACTCTACAAAATACCAGATTCTGTAATTCGTCAGACACCTTGTACCCAAACCACTTCCCAACCATGGAGCCATTTGTCTTCCGCTTACATACAAGCTCCTCGGCGCCCTGTTGCCGGCGGACTCCATGTTTCCCGCCGTAGGGGATTTAAAAAAGTGACGCGAGTGGAAGGGGGGCCGGGTCGTGTGTGTGTGAGCTGGAGGCATAGCGGGAGAGAGATAAGCAGGGTAACGAAATAGCAGGCGGCAGGTGCGGTTTGAAACTGCTGTTATTTGGAACAAATGTGCTTAAACTATATGGATGTTGACGATAGCGTCTTTCATATCTCATTTGAAAATATATCGATATATTTCAAATATCGGTTTATCGCCCAGCCCTAATGCACACGCACACATACACTACTTTATGTGCTCTAGTGTTTCTTCCTCAGCAATATGTGTTTATGTTTTTTCATCATCTGCCCTGCCGCAGACGATCAGTTCTCTGCATGATGAGATCAGAGAACTGAAACAGACGGTTCAGAATCAGGACTGTACCATCTCCACAAAGAACCTGGAGATCCAGTCCTTGCAGGAGCAACTGGACCTGCAACGGAGGTACTCACTTACTCACTCACTCCCTCAGGGCATGAAACACAGAGCAGAAGGAATTTATATAATCCGGCTTGTCATAATAAAGCTAAAGGTAATAATGGTGCCGTCCACTCTGTTGGGTTCACTTCTATGATTTTAGGAGGTACCAGGAGATGTCCCAGCTCTGCCAAAGTCTCCAGTCTGCCCAGTCCTCGTGCTCCGAACATGTGAATAAGATCAAGGTTTGTCACTCGCGCGCTACCTCACTCACCTCACTCACTTCACTCACCTCACTCACTGACTGATGCTCTCCGCCAGGAGTTGGAGAGACGTCTGTCACTTCAGGAGCAGGACATTGCGTTGGTGAGGACCATGAGGTCAGAGGTCGCCAGGGTTCAAGACCTGGACAAGGAGGTGCGCCGCCTCCGGGAAGACAACGCCTACCTCAGGTAATCCGTGCTGCCGGTCAGCGCTAAGAAGGGCACTAACGGACGATCTTCACGGCCAAAACATGCTTGGTAGGCCTTCCCCGCTGATCCTGAACGTTATGCTGTTGCTGGCATCTGATAAGACCCTGATGAAGTCTATGTAAGCCGCAACACGGAGGTGAAGCTACATATTCTTTAGCATTACTTTATCCGACACAAGGGGCCTTGGATCGGGATTACCCTTCCTTCCCTAACTTACTAAAGACCACTAGATAACTTCCTCCTCATATTGTGCATATGAAGTTGGGCTCCTGGTATTACATCCTTCTATTGACCGAATTTTTTCCTGGTGTTGGGCTGGTGATTAGAACGGTCCAGAAACGAGTGGTCTTTTTGTTTTCTTAAAAAAACCTGTTTCATGATATCTTCTTTTCGTTTGATCAGGGAGAGCAGAGAGAACAGCAGCCTATTGAAGGAGGAGGTCGAAGGGCTGAGGAGGAAACTGGAGAGGATGGAGAAGACCAATGAAGACCTTGTCAATTCAGAGCTGGAGAAAGAGGTGTGTTTTTGCATTTTGTTTGTGTTTCTTTTTGACTAGTTTGCTGCTTGTGTGTTTGTACCCAGTATCAAGTAAAGATTAAAAAAAACTGAAAAAGTTTCTTCTTTAGGCCCACTGATACACCCATGTGCAATCAGCTGTAATTCAGGTTCCATCCAGCCGTGTGTGTGTGTGTGTGTGTGTGTGTGTGTGTGTGTGTGTGTGTGTGTGTGTGTGTGTGTGTGTGTGTGTGTGTGTGTGTGTGTGTGTGTGTGTGTGTGTGTGTGTGTGTGTGTGTGTGTGTGTTATGCGTTTCTTATACATTGTATTTTTTTGTACAAATTAAACATAGAGGCTGATTGAAAAGCTTCAGGCCTGGGAGAACCTTGGACAATCTACCGGGCTGAACATAAGGTAAGTGAATTTAGGGTACGAAATATGGCTCCATTTTTAGTTTTGGCCTGCTGAATCTGATGATGCACTAGGGGGAGCTGTGGCCATTTCTAAATATGTCACCCAAGCCTGCAGTCGCTGGGTTTTACATTTGTTGAATCTTCATGATTGTGTCATACACTTTTTTTTTCATACATGTTTTAACTGCATGGTAATGGTAATATACAACATCTTCCATTCAACAAGGTCATCGTCTCGTTATAAGTGCAAAGAGAGACTAAGATTATTATGAAGTGGAAGCATCGGACAGTTTTCTACCAATGAGTCAATATTGCTTTGCTCCAAGTAGAGCTATGTCACGGTAAACGATTCAGCCTTGGTAAGTGAGTACGTGAAGAGATTATAACAAAATAAATTATTGCTTTGGCACTGAAAGTGTTCCTACATTTTTTCCCACACGCTAAAAACAAAGCATTTAGACTCTCCTGATGATATGCTTCCTCTGCCAACATGTGTTATATTATTTAGCAAAATCTAGCGAGCAATGATCTGGATGAAAGTTTGTTAATTATTTTTACTTAATTATATTACATATACAATTATGATTGAAGACCTTAACACAATGCTTGTGTAAAATGAACCATAATATCTTCTTGCTACACGATGTGTTTAATCACAATATTAGCAGAGACGTCTTCTTAATTGAAATCATAGTGTCAACATTTTTACATGTTAATAGTGTCATGACATTATATATTGGCGTGCTCTGCATGTTGTCACAACTGCCAGTCCATTACCTTCTGAAAAAAAAGATTGATAGGAAAAGTTTTTCCAGTTGTTTGTAGCAATGTCAAAAGAGCTTAGTGAAGCAGTGGGAGGCTAAATCGAGTGGTGAAAAACCATCCAAGTGCCAAATTGCAGCTAAATTGAATAAATTTAAAGGGACAGTACATATATTATTGGAACGTTCTCATAAATCAAGTTATTTCCGACCAAACGCTTATCAGACTGATGAGCTTATAAGAGCTGATGACCAAGCTACTAAATGCAGGGCTCAATAGTGTCTGCACCTGGCATTTCAACCACAAAAAACACCCAATTGTAGCTTGCCACTCACTACTTGGGGCATTCAAAATGTGCCAAGCTTTAACAAATGTGTTGTAAAAAGACTCAAAAATGTATCTTGAAGTTGGAATTGTAGAGGAGGGTAAAAAGAAACCAGCATGTGTGAATACAATGCACTTGTGATACTCATTAGTGGCAAGGCTCTTCTCCACAGGGCCAATCAAAACTTCAGCCTGGATGTTTTCTAGGAGATAACTAACTGGATAATGTTTCTACTTTGTTTCAGTGCATCAAAGTATGATGTGGTATTCCATCACAATGTTTCCATGAATTTGGTTTTGAACAGTATCCATCAGCCAAATGACCCCATGCAAAACTAAACAAATAAATGCACAGGCTTTGTCAGGCTGTGCCTACCTTTTTTAAATAGGAATTTACAAAAACTAATATTTTTTTAATCTTTTCTAGAGTTATGTGGACGGAACGTTGATAGATGGGTTGGTTAAATGAATGGGAAAAGCAGAGATGTATTTATGCAGATTACGCTATTTACATATTCATTAACTGAATGAAGAAGTCTGATTAACTTAAGTCTGGGGCCAATTAGAATTGTATAAATTACATAAATTATATCATCCGCTGAGTACATAATTTGGGTTAATGTGTCCCTTAAAGATCTAGTCTCCATATTGTGATTAAAAATAAATTTGTTGTATAATTTGACTACAATGTCAAGCACACTGCCATTCCTGCTAACTTAATGTTACTTCGAGTCACACTTATTAATGAGAATTCCAAAACCTCGACAAGAGAAAATCCATTTTGGATGTTGCTCTTGGCCTGTTCTGTGTGCAGCCCACCAACGGTTATTTTCCTTGGCTGTAGAGAGCAACAGCTGTTATGGAAGGCTGAAAAGTTACACTTTCTGTTGTATGAATAGGACACTTTTATATGCATTATTATGAATGTTATGAACCGGGTGTTGGTGGGGACATTCCCACCATGAATTCAAGTCCCATGCGGCGCACTAAAGGTGACATGTTTTCCATCACACAGCAGTGGCTGTCCTGCCAGTGAGGGTATGGCGTAGCTCCTGCAACTCACTTGATTGTGTATCGGCGTATAGTTTCTTTGCAATTGTGCCGCCGCACAGAATTGCGGTACCTATCACTGGAAGATCCGGATGTCTTTAAGATTGAAACTTAATGGTATACCATTGGTTAGATCATCATATTTCAGTGACTAAACATAGAGTTGAGTTCATTTTATAAGCATGTGAAGATGGTCGGGGTATTTTCAAATTAGGACTTATGAATACAAAAACTGGCTACAATTTGTAAACATTTACCAATTGGGCAAAACGTTTGGTCTTCTAATAAGACACACCAATAATACTATTATGATCTGAAGCAGGCCTTGCTGCTAGTGATGCTTATTAGCTATCCTTGAATTATTTCCAGAACAACTTGGTATGAGAGCATGAAAGAAAAGATGCACTGTTTTCTCATTATCACCTTAAAAAAGAACACATGCATTCCTCTCAAAGCCAAAGCCAAAGGGAAATCATTCATTACTTTGTAGTGAATTTATTTGGTTTTCACTGGAAAAGGCTATTTGAAGCGTTTATTTAGATACTGTTGGTTGGTCAATTGTATTAAAAATATTATCTTCTGCTGAGACTGAGCAGGATATAATTTGTTTGTAAGAATAGACCTTGTGAATTTGTTTGAACAACACTTGAATGAATTCCATTTGTAAGGGGTGTGGAGAGATTATATTTGTACTGAGAGTACAATAATAATAAAAAAAATTGTAGGTTAAGCAGTACATTGGGTGTGGCTTTGAGGCTTTTTTTTTAGGTTTGATCTAATTCAGATACATTTGCATCTAGTAAGACCATTTTCCTCAAATTTTGTGAGTGTATCGTTGGTTCTAATATTTGGGGTATAAGTCTTTGCATCTTCCGGATAAACTAAAATAACAAATGTATATCTTTACTTCTACTAATAATAATAATAACTATATTATACTTTCCCTAATAATAATAATGCTTAATTTAAATTGTAGGCACAATTTATGCTTAGAGAAATTCAAAATTAATGAATTGAAAATTAACATTACATTTTCTGGGCAGATTTGTATGTAGTTTATAAAACTACAACCTTCATTCAACCTTTTCAAAAGGTTGACCGATAACAGAGTTGAGTTAGAGCAACAGAGTCAAATGTTCCCAATTCAAGCATTTTGCCTTTTTTTAAATGCTTTCAAGGACTCTGAGCCATTTAACTGTAAAGGGTGCATTTGTGGTACACCATTCCAGTTTACGGAAATGTTATAATTGATGTTCTAGGTAGATAGAGCTGTCGGCAGCTGATAAGCGCTGCAATACAGGGCAGGGGGAAAACGCAGCAGACCCTGTGAGAAAGCCAAGAAAATTAGCAAAAGGACAAATGGATAGAACAAAAGAAGAAATGCAGGGAAGACGAGCATAGTGGCCAATCTGGGTGAAATGGAGCAAAGGTACGCGCAGATATTGGAGAGAGGTGCAAGAAAGCAGAGACAAAGTCCTGAATCCAACCCTCACCCACAGATATCGAGGTTATTAGATGCATAGGTCCAAGAGTCTATAATTATAATATATAGAGTAACTACACAGACATGCGCAAACTGCTAATGATATGAATGAGGCTGGACTTATAGTGAGTCTTATTATTAACAATACAATATATATTAAAATGTATTGTTAAACCATTTCTTTCCATCCAGGCTTCTGTCACAAGTAGCAGCAGGGACTATGGAAATAATATGGGGAAATCGCGCATTCATCCAATTGAATCCCCTTATTTGACCTGCACGGTCACAGCAAACCCACTAGTGTTGAAGGACGTTTCCATGCATCTGTCAGGATGGTTGATCACCAAAGCACCAGGGTCTACCAAACTAGATTGTCTGTAGTAATAACACTGCATTGTTAGTGTGCTGTATTATTGATCGCATGGACACGAATAACCAGATTATTGTCTGCCTCGTGGCAAAGCAAGTTTCTGTTCACACTGATGGCTTTGTCTGTTTCCAAAAGCCTTTTTATATCTGCTATTGAAATGTTGCCGAAGGCCAAAAGGAGAAGCGTGTACTCTTCAGGTGGTAGTTGTAATGGCTCTCTCTAAGAGACTTATTAAAGCCAAAAGGAGAAGCCGGTAGTCTTAAGCGGTAGTTGTTATGGCTTTCTCTAAGCGACTGATTAAAGTCTTCATTTTTTTTATAAGTGTATGTTAGCGTTGGCACAGGTTTACCAAACGGCTTAACAACAGTGCAGATTTGCTGCTGGCATTTAAAAAGTACAACAAATAAACATGACCTTGACTGTATCTTGTGACGGCATGTTCTATAAATAACGTGTGTGGGGTGTACAATTATTTTAACACCGTTAAAAGTCTTCTGATGTTTAGTTATTTTTATTTTTATACAAGTGCAATTTCTTAATTATGTTAGCAGAACTTGGAAAGAACATTGAGTTACGCATATTGGAATTGGACCCCTACTCATTAATATTTGGTATAGCTCAAGGCTGCTGCAGGGACTGCTTTAAGTGTTTTTGAGCTACAGTAGCAAACTGCTCTGTACACGGTTCAGAGGTTAGATTTACTCCTCCGTTCTTGCAATATTGGCAGCAAGGTGTTCAGGTCAGTCGGCTCACCTCTTGTGGACTGGCGCGTCTCAAACGGCGCTCCGCTTTCACACCATCAGGAGTGAGATCCGGGCTCCAGCTTGACTAGCCATCGCAGGACATTCACCTTTCTGCCGGGGAACCCTCTCCGGGGTTAACCCGGCCTGGCGCCTGGGATCATTCCCCTGCTGACGCAACCAAACTTTCTCCCAAACAAGTTTCTCACATTTTAACAAGACGCCAGGCCCCTGCTGTTGAAATGCAATGGCAGAGCAATCGACAGCGTTGGCCTTCCACACCACACGTGGCCCTTAGAATTCATCACGCATGTCTCTGGCTCTTGGTTGCCTCTGACCCCTGAACAAAGTCCAGTCGTGCTGGATTTAATATTTATGTATTCAGTTTATTTATTAAGAAAGCTGTGCTAAGCATAACAGTGCAGATTTGTGCGTAATGAATGTGCTGTGCTGTGGGTTACCTACTTCTTCCTCCTCAATCATGGGAGCTAGAGGAGGGAAATAAATGCACAATGGGGCAATTAATCAAATGGTGCTTATAAGACTGAAGAAGAGAATTATAAGACTGGCAACTTTCTGTAAACCAGTCTACCCCGAAAACGCTGTGGCATGTTTTGATGTGCGTTTAGGACAACAGTGGCAGTCTATTGAGTGGTTGAGAACAAAAGTTGTCTGAGGCTGGCTAGACATACAATAGTTGTGAGCAGGAGAACTTGTAATTTCCAGTAGTGAAGGTCTGTAATGGCTAGACTGTCACGCTCCTGAAGAATGGCAGGCTGCAATTAGAGAATGTACAGCATGACGCGAGCTATGTCCTCTTTTGAAAAGATCACGAGCAAAATATGGACAGCAGATCATCCATTTGGACCTTTTACAACGGCATTGGCCGATCAAAATCCTGCATCGTAATAATACTAAACCAACTACTATGCTTGTGATCTGATATTACACTAGTCTGCTAACAGTAATGCACAAATTGCCCTTAATGCTGTGCTGTGACACGTTTACCAAACATGTTGCATTGAAGATGCTATAGATGGATTCCTATACTTTTTTAAATTGTATACTAATCAACGAGATTGGGCTCTGTCTGTAGCACTAGATTTGATATGTTCTAGTCTAATTAAGCTTTTTCCGCCCACATGGCCCAGCCTTTTGCACAGGCCGCTTAATGTTATACTCCAATCATTGGTCACAACAACAAAACCGCTGTGGCAGCCTCTGGAAAAAAACTAACGTTGCCTTGCGTCCATCTTTATTTGCCAACCTGTTGCCTATGCTCTCCAGCTGCAATAACTTGTGCTGTGCGCTGAAGTGCATGTGTCTTGTGAGGCATACTGTTAATGCGCTTTGGAAGTCTGCGAGAAGCTGCTTGATTGTTCCCGCTCTTCTGTGTCTACCCCGTCCCCTGTTGTTTTTTCTGGCTGCTTTTTCATTTTATCTCATTTTAAGTAGCAGATCTGTTTCCCCGTCTCCTGATTATTCATGTGTTTTCCACAATTTTTCCATCTGTCCCATGCAGTGAGTTCATTCATTACATTAGTGGCCACTGTTTAGCAGATCCTTCCCCCTCTCACCCTTAATCACTCTTACCGCTTCTCTTGTCATCTTAATCCGCACCCCTCGTTGGCCCTGCTAACACCTTGGAGGAACTCTGCTGTTTCCCACTAGTCGCCGTCCGAATCGCGTTCTCCCTCACAGCCCTATTGATTTCTCATTGTGTGTGTGCGTGCTAACCATTCTGTGTTGCGTTTCTCGGTAGGAAGCCTGAAGATCTGTCTCGGGAAGTGATTCAGATTCAGCAGAGGGAAATTGCCCTGAAAGAGCAGAACTACACACTTTCTAGCAGGTAAGCACACACACACACACACACACACACACACACACACACACACACACACACACACACACACACACACACACACACACACACACACACACACACACACACACACACACACACACACACACACACACACAGAGAGACAGAGACACACACACAGAGAGAGAGACACACACCCCATCAGACTCTGGACCAGTTTAATTAACTTTGTGACAATTAAGGATTGTTCAGAGATACGCTCCGCTAAATGCATGGGTGAAGAACACGAGAGATGGATAAAACTGGCAAGAAACACACAGAATTAAATATAAGAGCCGCACTTGTGCTCTGTGTGTGTCTGAGCATGTGCGTGCGTGTATCTGCAATAGTGGGTCTGCAATAGCAAGGGGAAAGGAGTAATTAGACTGTTTCTGTTGAGAGTGTGTGTGTTGAGAGGGCCTTGCTCGTGCACTTGGCAGCATCGACGTGGAGGCCACGTCTAGCACGGAAGACTTTCATTATCTAACGAGCTCCGCTTCTCTGATGAATGTGTTGAGCTCCTGGCTGGGAGGATGGTGGCGGAGGTGGTGGTGGAGGAGGAGGAGGGCAGAGCAGAGCATGTTTTAAAGGTTGGAGAGGAAAGGTTGTTGTTGTTGGTGACCAGTGATCCAGCCGACACCCGACGGTGACCGGGCCAAGTTGTGGTTAATGGGGATCCATTGAATGGCGTTCTTCCTCCCATTAGGGAGAATGCCATTTCCGAGTCGGTGGACATTGTTTGATCCGGAGCATCAAACAATGCTCTGTCCTAGCGTAAAAGAATACGATGAGATATAGCACTTTATTACCCCCCCGAAGGGAAACGATTAGATTTACAGAAGGGTGATAAAGGGGTTACTGCAGTTCAAAGAACAGTGCAAGTCGAAGAAAATAATAAAGAATGAAAAAAATGAATAAAATGCACGCAACACATTCTATGTTCAGATAAATGTAATTGCATAAACTTAGGTAAGGAAAAAACATGTATTTACATGAGCAACCGAAGGAGGGAAACACTTGCTGTTGGTACTGTGCAGTGCAGCCTAAGTCCTACTATATATTACGGTTGGTGTGCAATTCTTTACTATTCCACCACTAAACTCAATTTTGTCCACAGAAGCAGTGCTTACAGTCAGCCCACATTGGAGTTTTAATGGTTGTCTTCAATGTGCTGCAGCCATCCACCCTGCGATTCGGATATTAGTTTAATCCCCCTAGGTGCGACAACAAGTCAGGCGTTCCGTGCAAGAATTGCTGCAAATCCACTTATTGCAATATTCCAACCGAGAGTAATCAGTGATTTAGCAAGAGGGATGCACTAACACTTCTAGCCTTGCCGTCAGCCCTGTACAGCTTCAACTTTGGTTTCAAGGCTCACGCAAGGCAGGGGGGGGGGGGGGGGGGGGGGGGGGGGGTAGGCGTCTTGGGTAACACTGAAGCAGATCAGAGACGAGTCTTCACTAGGGAGTGGGATCGAAACCCGGTTCTATCAAGAACCCGGTTCCAATTTTTTCAAAACCCGAAAATCATTAACGTTTGGGCTTATCGATACCACTATCGAGTCCCGTCGTTCATTATTATTTTTTTTGTCCTGTAATGTAATGTTGTGTCCCTCGAGTCGCGTCACGGCATTTAAATCAAATCAATCCAATCCCTGCAGCGTGTCCACCAATGTTTTTGAATGGAATTGTAAGCAAACAGGTATTACGAGTCAAACAAGTGAAGTCTGACAGTTAACTTTGCTTGCGAGGATGGCTGAATGGGCGAAAAGGGCGAAAATCATTTATTGTAAAGGGGGGAACACAACCTCAATGGCCAAGCACATTGGCATTGTGCATCAAATAAAGACCAAATGCAGTACCTTCGACTGTCTCCGAGTTGAAAAGACTGTCTCCTCCTTCTCCTATCGCACCACAGACAGGCCCGTCTTAATCATCCACTCAAACTACGAGCGGTATTCGCACACACAGATATTGTCGCTAGTCCCGTCAGTTAAAATTGTAATCCAATTGAGAAATCGGTGTTGTAATCAGCAGCATACAAGCTAGTTATCTTAAAAAGTAAATAAAGTTTCAGATGTGCTGCGTGATGATGTGTTGAGGTTGGCTCAGTAAAACGACTGTTAGGTTATCATGATGCGTTCAAATGTAACATAAAGTAACTGGAAATTTAGTTTTTGGTGTGAAACATGAGTAATACTGTATTACTCATGTTTCTTTATTGCTAATACAGTTGTATAATGCTTTAATACTTTTAGTTTATATAACTAAAACTACTGATGTCAATATCTATTAAGAATTACATGTTTAATTTAAAATGCAATTATTTATTTCCTAAATATTTTCCTCATCACTAAAAGCGCTTCGTATTTCCACCAATTAATAGAAAAGTATCGATAGTGGCATCAATAAAGACTTGGATCGTTAAGGAGTATCGGAAATGGTATCGATATTAATGATCCCATCCCAAGTCTTCACGGCATAGCAACCGCAAATGGCGAAAGTACGCTTCTCCAATACACCTAATGAAAAAAAATAAAGAAACATAGAATATTGAATGGATGTACATTTGTGACGTTTTATAGTGATGTGAAGGTGATTAAAACAGTTTTATTATTATTTGAATGAATGAATGAATTCCCATTCCAGAGATGCATTTATTAAAGTGGTCCGTCTCTTATTGTGATCGATTAATTTAATGAATTAATTCATTTGAATAGCGGCTGCATGTCCCTGTTATCCTCAACTTATGCATGCACGCCCTTCAATTAAATTCAAATAACTTTTCTTTGAGGAATTTCTCTTGTTTAGAATATGTCTGTGGTACGGATGCACGATTCCACTTTTTCTCAGTACAAGTACTTACATTTGGGTACTTACCGTTACAAGTTGTTAATACATTACAGATTAAAGAGCCAGTGAACCCACTGTTTCAGGGGGAATTCTAATACTTTGAGATCCTAAAAGAGGGCTGAGATTTCTAGGAAAGAGCGGGGCGTGTTATCGACATGGTAACGTCCCATGGCAACTTTGTTACTCGTTGGTACCTTTAGGGTTATAATGAGTGGTGTTGTATATAACATGAACCACACACTGTAGCGATATACTATAGATTTCCGGCAATCCTCAACCCCCAGAAGAGGGTTTTAATGAATCAATGCTTGGACGGATGTTCTCCATCCACACAGACCGTAGCGTTATACTATAGGTATCCAGGAAGCATAACCCTCGGAAGTCTGTATTAAATAAATCGCTGCTCAGACAGAGGTTTACCATCCACACACACCGCAGCGTATACTAGATGTGTCGGGGAATACTAAACCTCGGACGCTGGTATTAAATAAATCGCTGCTCATACAGAGCTTCATCATCTACACAAACCGTACCGGTGTACAGAAATTTTCTTTTCTGTACACCGTTTTCCTTTCTCAAACCGTGCTACCGGTGCCCCTTGGTCATGACGCCACCTTCGTTCGCAGCAGAGTTGAATGTTCACAAAGTGTTTTGAAACACTTCAGAGTCCCCAATTTAGAGTCTCTTGATTGGGGACTCATTTCAGTTACAGAGATAAAATTGCATAGATTACAATGTTGACGATCATATAAGACAAAATACCCCATTAAAAAAACAGTTTTGGTGGTTGTTTTGGAGAAGTTTACATGAGAACATGATCATGGTACTTGTTTATTACCGACAATATAGTATAATAATATAATGCATTCATTTATAGTGCCCTTTTCATCCGAAGATTTCAAAGGGCTACAGGTTAAAAGCAGTGCTGTTAAAAAAATATATGTATATATCATTGGCGCTGGCCAATATCAGGGGTCCGGTAGTCCCGTCCACTTGCCCTCTCCTAACCGTCCCATCTCTCCGTCCGTGTGCCAGGGTGCGTAGCGTGGACCGCTCCCAGTCCCAGCTGCAGGGCGAGGCGTCCCAGCAGCGCAGCAAGGCCCTGGAGGAGCAGAAGAAGAGGGAGACGCAGGACGCCCTGGTCCGCCGGCTGCAGAAGAGGGTGCTGCTGCTGACCAAGGTACACGCGCACGCACACACACACTCATGCACCCCTGCAGAATGTGTTCACACCCGCCACAGCGGTAGCATGCATACAAACGAGAACCGCGATGCCCCTCCACAAATCTTCGCAACCGATGCCGTCCGAGCTCTCTCTCTCTCGCTCTCTCTCGCTCTTCCTCACTCTCTCTCCCTTACCCTTGTTTGTCTCTCTGTCTGTCTCTGTATTCTTCTCTCTCTCTCTCTCTCTCTCTCTCTCTCTCTCTCTCTCTCTCTCTCTCTCTCTCTCTCTCTCTCTCTCTCTCTCTCTCTCTCTCTCTCATCTCTCTCTCTCTCTCTCTCTCTCTCTCTCTCTCTCTCTCTCTCTCTCTCTCTCTCTCTCTCTCTCTCTCTCTCTCTCTCTCTCTTCCCCCCCCTCCCTGCCTGCACTGACTGGGACTTAGTTCCATATCGATTTTTCAGTGTGTCCAATTCCCAGGTCAACATGATCATTGTCCTAACACACAAACATTACACACACTCACATGCATACACACACACACACACACCTATATATATCCAGCCCATAAATCCCAAGAGGGATCAAGGGCGCTTTATACCGGTGCGGTTAAAAAAAACCCTCACAGCTTCACGCTGTTTTGACGCGGATGACAAATTGAGGTGCGAGTAATGATTCCGCATACAGGATCCCATTATTCCCTTCTATGCAGACGTTTGGGTGCCGAGGAAACACCGTGCAAATGGGTTCCTCCTTCAGTGTGTTGGCCCTCGGTGACCCCCCCTTCTGCTCCTCCTGGCGGGGCTCTGTGTGGCGGAAGTGACAGCGCAGCGCAGTGTTGTGTTTCTCACATCTCTCATACGTGTCTCAAGGTGTGACCTGCCCCGAGCTTATACCGCAAGGACCACTGAGCTTACCGCAACGCTGGCGGTGTGAAGGCTGTTGCAGCGCTTTACGTGCATGGCCGGCTCACCTAATGGAAGCACAATTGGTTTTTCTCTCCTCCGCTAGATAGGAGTTGACCAAAAGCAATTTAGAGAAAATGGGGTAAAAACTATGATTGTTTTATCTCTTTCTCTGTCTGTCTCCCCCCTCTCTGTGTTTCTCCGTCCCACCGCGTCCTCCTCTCTGTTTTCGCTCTCTCTTATCTCTCAGTTTGTGTGTATAAATGGAGAGTTGCCATCACAAATAGAGAGGCTGATTTTTCATTTAGATTATGTGTATGTGAATTCCATTGCACCTTAATAGACAGTAAACAGCCGTGGGGGTTGTCGTTAGCATTAGCGCCACACAGGCACACACACGCGCACACGCGCCACCAACTTACTTGACCCACAGCCACAATACATCTAGTACCTTGTATTTGGGCGTTCTGTAGAGAATATCGTTTGTAGAAGCTACTTTTGCTCTTTGAACTGTATATTACTTTGTTATCTACTCGATGATAATCAGTAATCTGGGTGAGCAGGCGCCTATGAGTGGTTGGACATCTCGAGAACGTTTGGTTGAGTCTGATCATTCGCATCTTGTTTGACTTGACACAAAGGTTTCCTGATTGTTTCAGCTTGCACGTGGAGAGGCCCATCAGTTGCTTTCTTCGGAAATGTGTCCCAAACGGCCGTCTCATCATGATCAGGCACCATAAAGAGACACTACAATCAGAATGACAAGTCATTCGTAATTCTGGGATTTTTGGTTGTTGTCTTGTTTCCAACATCGCAAGTATCACGAGGAAAGCATAATTTCTCTACTGCGGTTATTCAAAATCTACTTTTTCCTGGGTCAGCAGACTTCATCTTCACCAGGCAAAAAGTGTTTCACAAAAGGCCCAACGAAATTTGTAGAGTAGGTAGTTGAGTTTTAAATGAAAACAAAGACACCCAGAACAACCTTTAGGCATGATCATCCATTATAAAACAAAGTTTGTATGTTGTGTTCATTTAGCAGTTGCTCTTATCCCATTTTAGTTAGCGAGCGGGTTCCAGGTAAGGCTGAGAGCGATCAAAGCAGATACTCAATATTGGAGCAACTACACAAGTTTCCAAATTACTATAAAAAAAACCAAATAGATTGCAGAGTAGCGGCAGGGATAAGAAACCAGTTTTAATGTAATTAGTGGGGGAAGTGCACCACAAATAAACAGCTGTATTGTGTTTATCAGGTCTGTTGGAGTTGCTCTGGGAATCCCATCGATTCTGCTGGTCTGGCAGGTGCTACAGTGTGTCCAAAGGCTATGCAAGCAAACGACCCCTTGGCGGGCATCAATTACTAACGCAATTGAAAATTATATATGCTTGAATATGCATCACCGTTTCATGTGGGACAAATGTGTTTTAAATTATGTAGGTATCATATAAATAAGGTATATCGTACACGGATAGATATAGATCTATTAATAAATCATACATATATACATTTCTTTTACCTTCATGTCTGAAGCATGTACGTTTTGGTCCATGGAGGCCAGGAACAAAGGACACACTGACAGTGACAGTGAGAGAGACAGTGTTTTTATTCCAGAGATGGGCCTCATCCGGTGGAGTGACACCTGAGCACAGAGAGAGAGAGACAGTGCCCGGTTGGGACTTCCCTCCACTGCGTCCCTCGGTGGAGGCAGCTCTTGGTACAGCGCTGATTGACTAGAGTCTATGCCGTGGCGGTGACGCCGACTTCACACACCTCCGCCCTGGAGAGTCTCTTCTGACGAGCACGGGCAGGCCCCCCCCCCCCCCCCCCCCCCCCCAGCCCAAATCATCTTGTCAAAGTGTGAGAGACACGGGCGCGATACCAAAGGAGCGGGCTCATTTTAAATGCTTCATTTACGACAAGACACTTGTCTGTCATAACTCGTTGATTAAATGTGATTTATATCCCCGCCTCTGATTTGAATATCACACGGCGAGGAGATGCAGATGAGCGCTGCCACCGCCTCAAACTCCTCCTGTCATCGCTGCTGAAGCCACGCGGCCGTATCCTCCTCCTCCTCGTACAATCGCAGAGACATCCATCAACCATATGTACACATTTACATGGACGGAATAACGTGGATTCAATGGATAAATGGACTTGACTGATTTTTCCATGCATGCATACATCCACTACCAGTAGAACTCCACTTTGAAATACACACACACACACACACACACACACACACACACACACACACACACACACACACACACACACACACACACACACACACACACACACGTTTTTTTCTTCCCTGTTTGTGTACCTCTGTTGTTGGTATGCTGCTGAGCGTATCGTCGAGATGAGTTACGGTGTGTGTGTCTGTCTGTTCTCCAGGAGCGGGACGGGATGCGCTCCATCCTGGAGTCGTACGACAGCGAGCTGTCCCACACCGACTACTCTCCCCAGCTCAGCAAGCGGCTCAGGGAGGCGGAGGACATCCTGCAGAAGACCCAGAGCCACCATTTGGAGATGGAGGTACAGGAAAACGAGCGGCGTTGGGTTTCCAACACATTCATCTTCTTTATCGGTGTGCCCACCAACGGTGATTTAGTATTTTGGAAATTTTTTAGATTTTTTATTAGAGCTTCACTTTGAGCCGCGAAGGAACATAAGATCTCATATAAATATGAGATCCTGGTGGCTTTTTGAAAGAGGAAAAAAAAAAAAAAGTGTTCCGTGGTTTCTACTTCGGTTGCATAATCTACTGCTGAATCCGATGTCCGCTTATGAAACATGTGCAGAGCTTCAGAGCCGCCGAGACAAATGTGGGAGTGTGTTCTCCTCTGAAATCCCCGAACACTAGTTAAGCGTTGTGCTGTAATTACAATCTTCTAGTTAGCAAGACAATGTACTTGCCTCACTATCATTTTGGATGAACGTGTGCTAACTCTAAGCTAAGGAACCGTGGGGATACCGAACTCCAGGCCGCTGCAGCTGCGACTGTGGAGGCGTAGTCGAGTCTTTTTCGTATTCACACTTGCCATCTACTGTTACTGTTGTCAACTTGCTGACAGCGTAGAAAGTCAGTCAACATCATTTACAATCCAGAGCACTCTCCCATTATCGTCTCTGCGTCTTACATATTCATATTCAACGCATGTGATGGCCCCGGAGAATGTCAATCTCAATATTCACTTAAGGAACTCAAAAGAGCCTCTTTGTGTCAGATTTTTTTTTTTGCAACCATCACTTAGAATATTTCTAGTTGTTTAGTGGTTATGTCAGTTTTGAGGGATTCTCTCGTCCCTAATGTTTTCTTGATGCTCTCCAGGGCCAGCTCACCAAAGCCCAGGAAGAAAGCGGGACTCTCAAACTCCAACTTCAATCCGTTAGTACACACACACACACACACACACACACACACACACACACACACACACACACACACACACACACACACACACACACACACACACACACACACACACACACACACACACACACACACACACACACTCTATTGATTAGAGTTTGTGCTTGTGTATGTGTGCCGCAACAGGGCTCTGACCATTTACTGATAATCGGTAAGCTGCACCCTTTTACTCGCAGTTGTTTTCACGGGGGCTGTTTCCTCTTGAGGCACCCCCTCCCCCCAGATAGGTTCTCGTTGCCAGGGAGACGTCACCTAGTCATGGCGATGAGAATTGATGCGTGAAATCCACCTGTCGGGTTGAGGAGTAATTACTTATTCGTCTGGGGAAGATGAAGAATTAGGATGAGTGCAGACAGACGGACAGACACTTAAGGACAATCAGTCGCAAGGAGGGAGCGGGTCGGAGAGAGAGCTTTAATTCAAACCCAGAGTTACCTCAACAGAAATACGGAACACAATTTGGGTCAGATGTGAGATGAAAATTAAAGGATTATGGGATGTCGATGGTTGCAAAGAAACCCACCAGTTTCTGGTGCGTTACATTTGCGGAGGATAGTCGCATGCTGTGCTGGATTTTGTAGGATTCCATCAGCAACGTTTGAGCCGTGCGTTCTCTGCTAGGCATGCTGCCAGAGACCTCGGCACAAAGCGCTCAGATGTTCGTGTGTCTTCGTCGTTTCCTTTCATTTGGATTTTGTTTTTTCTGTGTTTTTTTTGTGTGTCTCGGCTCAGGTGGAGCTGGAGCTCGAGTCTGTGAGGAAACAGCAGAGCTCCGTTGCCGAGAGCAACTCTGGGATGGTCAAAGAGGAGGTCCTCTTGCTCAGGTACAGGGACACACACACACACACACACACGCACTGCCCAGCACTTATAAAACGCAGCCCGCCCTCATCTCTAGTAGGAGTTGAGTCATCAAATATTCATAGTTTGCTGCTGTGCCATCTTTACTAACCTGTCTGTCATTAGAGCTGTGCCTTTTGCACCCCTGCCTCCCGTTCAAAAGAGATGACGGGCTGTCCTCCCACAGTATGACGGACAGCCGGGAGACATTGAGCCCAGCAATGTGTTCTTGTCCTTTTTTTTTTTTGCAGGCAGAAGATTGAGGATGTTGAGGGGGAGCGACAGCGATTAGAGGAGCAGAACAACATTCTGGAGATGAGACTGGAGCGACACAGCCTGCAGGTGGGTGTACCCTGCGCCCTCCTCTCTGTGCTCTTTGTGACGGATTGACTCGTCTGCCACAAAGGAACCAATTTAACACCCCCAAGGGCAGTGGCGGAGCCCGGCCTGTACGACACCGCAGATTGATTTACAACAAACACTGCCGGGATCTGACACATTTTCCAACACAATTGGACCCAGGTGGAATCTCGGCAGTGCGCACGAGAAAGTTCTGGAACTTGTCGTTGCTGATTAAATTCGGTTCCTCATTGGTGGACGAGAGCAGGGGATTAGAATGGTCCCTAGTGGAGGGATGACTCCTGGAAAGAATACTTGATCTCCTTCCAGCCGAGCTTAGGGTGGCTAGGACCGGGCCTCGCCCTGGCTATGTAAGACAAACACATATTAATACCTTAAATCCACTTTCTAATGCACACACACACACACACACACACATACAGATTCTCTCTTTAGCAGCACTAATAATAAAGAAAGTACACACACATGCAACACACACCACGCCACATACACCCACGCACGCACTATAATCCGTCCTCTTTCATCTTGCAAAGTTGCTTCACTAAAACCCTAATTTGCAGCTGATCCATTGCCTTTTCCTGCGCACGTCTGTGCGTACGTGCATTTGGGTGTGTAGTGTTTGAGTGTTTGTGAGGCAGACTGTGCGCTAACGTCTGTGTGTTTTTGTGTGCGCGCACGCTGTTTCAGCCTTTATTGGATGGGTGTCCCCCCCCACCCCCCCCACCGCCTCTGTATTGGGCAGAGCGGCCCACCAGGGCACCGTAATGAGGCGGTGTGGAGGGCTGCCTTCTGACTCCATTTAGCTCCGGAGGGTTAGCAATCCGAGGCTCGTCGAGCATGACCATCACCTCTTTAGGCAATTGACTATTTTAGGGGGCGTCAAGGTTGCCCTGGCAAGTGGATCACGTCGGTTCCCCAGAGCTGATGTCTGGACTCCTCCATGGTAGCATAACGTAGGTGTCGGCAACCCCAGCAGCCTCTGGTGAACGAAAGAGCGACTCATTGCAGGGATGGGTGATTCGAAGAGAGGTAAATGAACGACTATTGGTGCTTTGCACGCCATGTGGATGTTGTGGATTGGACTCTTTCTGCATTCAGGGTTTTCCTTTGGATGTTTTTGTTTTTAGCACAACTTTTTTGTATTATTGCAAGCATGGATGAGTCGCAAAACAGTAACAGCTTTTCGATATTGCTTACCCCCTATTCACCCAGATTCTAGCTCACCTGCCATCGGAATTAAGATATTAATTTGAAAGATTTAAATGTATAAACACTTTTTCTTTTTTTAACCTCTTCATCCCAAGAAGATCTATATCTATTGATTTTTTTATATGGCCCTGTAGTACTATAGTACCTACATTATCTTTAATTTCAGATGAAAATTCAATATTATGGGCAAATCCAAACCCTTGCAGCTGACCCCTTCCACCTGGCCCGCCTCCACAGCTGCAGCAACCCTGATCTGTGGTTAGTTGCTTTCCCTATCAATCTGGGTAGACTGTAACTACCCACCATGTACATAGTCAAGTGTCGTCAATATGGTGTTTAAACAATGAGCTCGTTAATCAGGCGCCAACAAACTAAATACAGGCTAAATAAAGGTCATTATCAAATTTTGTAGAGTTCCGTCGTAACCGTAACAATCTCTTGCCTTTATCAAGTAAAGCCTCACCATCGTCCCGCCAACTCTGGACACATTTCTAATAATGGGACCAAGCACAGAGTAAGAGAGGTTGTGGAGCAATCATCCAAAAACGTAAGCTTTGAACCGGCACATCTCCTACCCCCTTTGACCTACAGTTATGAAAATTTGTACACATATGCGTCTCTTCATTTTGAACACGGTTATAATTGTACGACTTCTTTAGATTTCCCGCCATTTAGAAATTCTGAGTTTTGTGAAGGATCCCAATTAAAATCCTTTGGGACATACCATCTATGGACCAATATCTATCAATCATACCAGAAGAAAATAATAAATCCAGTAAGAGCCCCTGCATTTGGAAAGGGTTTGGTTATATAACATATAGATTGTCTCCTGTGACTTGAGTTCAGTATAAATATTGTTCAGGAAATCGGAACATTAATTGTTCAGGAGCCCCAAATGTTTAAAGTTCCCATTACATGCCCCAGTTGTGAGTGTTATTAGCCGTTACAAGCCGTTTTGAAAATCTGGCTCTTCTGACATCAGAAGTGGGTGTGTCCACCTAGATGTGTGCTGGATAGATCAGTTTACCAGCCCACCTAGTGGACTGTAGCAAACGTTGATCATCTATCTGTCTCCCATCTAGGTGGACACGCCCACTTTCCAAACACACCTGGTGGCATGTCGTGGGACCTTTTTTAATTTGAGCACAACCACATTTTGGGCGTTTCGGTTGAAGATCCTGCCCAAGTAAGATGAAGTCGATCGACTAAACCGCCCAATAATTTGATCCTCAAATACAATTTGGCCAATCATCGTTGGTGCTGACGTTCTTAATGATACATGGGTCAATTTATCCAGATTCTGCATAGAGGGTGCTATAGCAATCATCTAAAGTGCTAACTTTTGGCAAGCATATCTCCTGACTTCTTCGTCAGGAACCAGTAATGTACAACAACATGGCCGCCAGAGACCTAAATTGATCCATTCAGCTTTAAGGGCCCACACCTTGGGTATAACTTGGCAAGCAATATCCCTGAACATTTTGACCTACTGTCGTAAAACTATGTTTGCGTATCACCAGACCCAACCTCAGGTTATTCCATTGTAATTAACCCTCTTAATTAGGTCATATTGGTCTGTATCGGGTTCTGCCCTGCTGAATGCAGCTTTAATTCATGGTTGTTATTTATGCTCAACCAATAAAGCTTGTGGAGGCTAGATCTTTAAGCTTCATTGTATATATTTTTTGTTAGGTTGAATCTTTTTCATTCTTTTTGTTTAAATAATTAAAATATCAATTTAAATAGATTAAACAAGGCAAGCGGTTTAAGCATATTACAGTAACATGCAATGCCTGTCCACTGGAATTACTGTGATCACCTCAGATGCTCAGCAGCACGGCTGCTGGATTAATCCTGCCGCTGTTCCACATCTTTTCTGTACCACGTTGTATTGGGATCTCTCGCCTCACTTTTTTGGCCCCGATCTCCTTCCTTCACCGTACAAACAGTCAACCGCAGCGTGCATAACTAAAGAATAGTTCATTACATGCACTGTTTATTTGTGTAGGTGATCCACCCTGAACTTGTGTGTCCCTCTTGGCTTAGGATACCTTTCACCCCGGACAACATGGTACTGTGTTTACAGTGTGAGTTCTCTTGCAGGTGTGTGTGTGTGTGTGTGTGTGTGTGTGTGTGTGTGTGTGTGTGTGTGTGTGTGTGTGTGTGTGTGTGTGTGTGTGTGTGTGTGTGTGTGTGTGTGTGTGTGTGTGTGTGTGTGTGTGTGTGTGCGCGCGCGCGCGCTGCAATGCCTCAGCGTTGTTGGCTGATTATGCAAACGGAGGAGTGAGGCCACTAATTAGTATGTTGATGTACCTTTTGTACCATAGTTGAGATGTGGGCTCAGCACCAAACAGGCAATTTGGCCCCATTACACGGAGAATGATTATATTATATCAAAGTTAAAAGCAAGCAAGCAGGGCCTTGATGACATTTCTGTGTGTAGTTGACATTATTTTTGGGGTCACCGTGCTTATTGGCTCCTTTTGAGAGGTCATAAGTAGGCAAGCACTAATTATTATTATAATATATATATATATATATATATATATAAAATATAAATACATTGTAAGAATCATAACGACAGAATATCACGCTGGTGTAGGTTTCATCCAACCTTGAAATGCTAGTACTACTACAGGTGTCTGGGCTTGTGCTTTTAATGTGACTGAAGAAACTTGAATATATAAAGCAACGCAAAAACAATATGTCAATGTTGCTTCACTAAGAGTATTTATGCTCGCTCTCTCGCTCTCTTGCTCTCAAGCTCCCTTTCCCAAGCTCTTAGTGTATTCACTCTGCAGGAGTGCGCTTCAGAAATGGACTAGGTTCTGGGTTTAGATTCATTGTTATTGTTGGCGCCATGAATAAAAGATGTGTGCCCCTGGCACTCCACCTTGGGGCCCATGAGACGACGTAGCGGCAAAGCGGGGATGAATGTGTGCATGTAGTCGCTCTCGGAACAGGGTGACCGGACACACTGTAGTACACAGTCAAACATCAAAGGGGAAATCTATGATATCTTTATTTGCCCGCGTATAGTTGATATTATTTAATCTTGCGGGATAATCCTCAAGGCTGTTTATCAACCCAGTCGTCCTCATTCCTCCAATGACGTTCATTCAGTTAACACCTGTCTGTTTTTCTTTGTTTCAAGGGTAGAGACGACCAACTAATCTCTTTCTCTGCCCTCGCTTAATTTGGGCTGTAGCCAATAGGGGCTGGAACACCAACCGGTTCTAAATGGGATAATCCGCTACCGTAGCTCTACATTCAGAGAAACGTATTGCTTCAACCCCCATGCACTGTAGGCCCATGCACTGTAGGCCATAAAAGTGATAAAATAAGCAAAAATACACAGAACATTCTGTGCTCAAACACCGCCAGGGAGCATTGGCCTGAATCTGGATAAGTCTTATTGGGGAGGGAAACTTTTGTCTTTTTGACATTGATGCAAATATTGGCTGCTCCTTTTCAAGACTTGTTTTTATTTTTGCAGGATTTATTGCCCCGATTTCCATATCACCTGAATATAATGTCCTTCAACAAACTGGCTCAAAGATTTAAGGGGGGAAAGTGGAGGCAGACAAACATCAAATCGCTTCCCTTCCTCTGTTAAACCCAGACCTCGTTACTGTGTGTGTTGTATATTTTTCTGCGTGCGTGCGTGTGTGTGTATAAATAAACATGCTTTCTGTCCATTCATTCAAATATCTTCTACTGGCCATCTCTTTTTCTATTATGGATGACTTTATTTCAGAGGTTTTATTTCTGTGAGAGTGTGACGTCCTCACCCATATCCATGTTGTCTCATCTCCCCGTCCGTGTCTCAGGGCTGTAGCACGACAGCCTTTGTGTGTGCCTCTGTTCGCCATGTCCTTCAGGGGCGTCTCCTCTCCTCTGCTGTAGTCCCCTTTTCCTCCTGCTCCCGTCAAGGCCTGTAGTTTATTTGGCAAGAGTCGCTCGGGGCCATATGGAATGTAATTTAAACCGTAATCAACAGAGTGTGTGCGCGGTCGTGAGTGTCTTTGCGCGCGCGCGTGTGTGTGTGTGTCACTGCGTGCTTGTGTGCGATTGCGTGCGCGTCGGTGTGTGAGCGATTGTGCACACGGTGATTGTCGACGTGCGTGTCCCTTTTTTTTTTTTTATTGACATTGAGCTAACATAGACTTTCATTTACCCCGTACTCTGGCAAAGGCAGAATGAAACAAAATTACAGCAAAAGCAGGGAATCTGTTTTTATTTATTTTTTTAGGAAATCAAATTACATTTCTGTGTGGCGGGCTTCCTCTCTGAGTGTATGCAATATATCCTTGGCCCACTTACTGCCTTTATTGCCGGTTCTCTTATGTAATTTCCTTGCGACTATGGCTGCGTTTCACTTGCTAGGGTGCTTCCTTGGGCTGCACGGCAGTTCTAGGAAATCAAGCCACACAGGGCCAGTCCCTGTGGCTGTAATCTGCACACGAGACCTCCTAAAATGGCTCCTTCCAAACCCGGGGTCTTATGTTTTAGTGTTTCGGTTCCCCAGTCCTAAGCACTAATTTGAAGGGATGTTGTAGCTGTATTTTTTAATTCATAGCGCTATAAATAACACAACATATGCCGGAGAACACAGCCTGACCGCAACACCACTCCGTCTTATCACTGCTCTCTGGTAGGCCTCTGGCTAAAGGGAAAGCATCAAATTGTCTGCTAAATGCGAGCGTGAAAAGACGTCTCAGACTGAAAAAAAAAAGGAAATAAAGACCTAAATATATCAACAGCACGCAGTAAACTACACAGCCTCGTATGATTTACATCAAATAACCCTGGACCGGATCCTTGTGGATGTCTCATGTTCCGCTATTGGAATACCCATCCATCATTGTTGTGTTTGTTAGTGCTGCTGCTGTGCACCCAGTCGTATCACCCAGTTTGATAAACATCAAATGGAGAAATAATGATCATATTTGGAAAAAGAGAATGCTTTTATACACATACACACAGCGATACATAGATGATCAGTCAGCAGGTCACTTCAGAGGCTCACTGTCTTTTTATGGCAAGTTCATTAGAACCGAGTCAAGGCAAATTATATCCTCCTTCTGCTCACTTTGCCTTTCTATCTTGACACTCTCACTCCCTCTCCCTCTCATCTCTCCTCCTCTCTCTCTCTCTCTACCCCCCATCCCTCTCCCCCTCCCTCTGCAGGGTGACTATGATCCAGTCAAGACCCGAGTACTTCATTTGAAGATGAATCCCACGAACGTTGCTAAGCAACAGAGGCAGCAGGAAACGGAGGCTCTTCGGGAGGAAGTGACACGACTGCGGGAGCACCTGCGCTCGCTGAAGGACGCCGGGCCCCTGGCATCGCAGGACGACCCCCACACTGGCAGCCCAGGCCTGGGCCTCAGCCTGCCCCCGTCACAGGAGGTGCTCGGTAAGACGCACAGAGACACACACAGACACACACAGACACACACAGACACACACAGAGCAGTGAGCCCTGCTAGTGCTCATCAGCCGATAACTGAGGATAGCTTACGTTTGGTGAAGTGACCTCCACACACTCGCTCTTATACATCACATGTATTCTGTCTAATTAACTCAACAGTTGAAAATTATCTTGTAAATGAGGTTTACACCAGCAATTATCACACGTTTTTGTAGGCAAATGGAAATGAACTGGCATTTACATTTTTTGCACTCCCTTATCACGTTGGCGGATAACTCCCGACAAGCTCCTGATTTGCCCTCTTCCCCTACACAAGTGGAGTCAGAGGAGCCATGCATCATTATATGATAAAGAACATTCCTGCATCCCTCTTATGGCTCGGGAAAGGCTGACATTGGTTATTAATCGTGAGGATTTAATTTGACCTTTTGTGACTTATCCATGTGTGGAGGTTTCCCAACGGAGCGATGTTGATGGACCTTCCCCAACCGTCATTTTTAATAGAATAATTATGCAAAGTATATTTGCAAATGACATACAAATGGCTTAATGGGTTTACACAGTTGAGGATTCGGCACAGACAACGGCAGTGTTTTCCATGGCAGCGTTTTGGTTTTTCCCCCTCAGTGGAAATCTTGTCACTTGTCAATCCCTATTCTGCTCCTGACATTTGACATGTTTTTCTTGAATAAACCAGCCAATTGTTGACACAATAGACGACGTACATCCAACTGCATATTCCCCCCGAAAATCCAAAAGCACGCAGTTACTATAAAACGGCCTCCATCTGATATAAATGCCTAAAGCGTGTGTACTTGAAGATGAAAGCTTTAAAGTACAGTATTAACTTTATTTTCTACGTTCAGTATAAAGTGAGAATGACTTACAGATTTGCTATAGCTTTGGTGGACCTGAACATTGTGAAGGAGAAAATGGACTCCTCCGGGTGGAAATGTTATGTTCAGTGTTGTACATTGGGTTAGGGTGTGGTATTAGTCTCAATGGAGATCAAAGAGGCTTTTAGGCAATGCATGATTGGAAGATGTGGGGCAAGTGGTCTCACAAATCATCTTAAGTCTGATGGCGGACTACCTAAAATCTCGGTGAACTTTCTTTCACTTCAAACTTGTATCGACCAATCATGTTTCTGGGAGCTGGCATGTCTAGCCGTACTTTACATGGAATGGATCACTACACCCATCTCAGATTGAGAACAGGACTGATAACCAAAACAATAGGATCCTCTTCCCATTGTCGTCTCCCTCCTTGACCAACAGCAAACACAAGCCTGGCCAACACTGGTAAACTAAACTTCTCCCGTTGCGGGCAGGAAGACGCCAACGTCCTCAAAGGGACATACAGTGTTATCCGTCAATTGGCATTTCCCTGTCTTACTCAGATTCAGACGAGTTGTTGGTGCCATTTATCAATGTCCGTCCAGAAGGGGAGTTGCTTGACTAGCATTTCTGTTAGCTGCTTCAATTCACTTGCAGAGTTGCAGTGCCCTTGTTCCAGCTCATGTGAATGTAATACACTTTTAATTACTTTAAAGTAAAAGACCTCGGATGTGTTCCAAAAGGTTGCTTATTAAAAATGAGTGCATTAACTACATTGTAGTTTTTCTACAGGCACACAGTTAATTCTGCTCCGTTTCTGGAAAACAATGTTGAATTGGGTTTGAAGGTGCAGCTTTTGGAATTGAGTAGTAACTACATTTTTCTTTTTTTGTGCATAATAGTTGCATCTCAGACATCGTACATCTCAACACAAGTGATAACGAATGCAAGACAGGAGAGGGACTGGCATTCATGATGACAGGGTTATATAAATTTAATTTTATTAAGCATTTAGGGTCTTTAAATATGCTGGGCTAATTCATCTTCGCTGAAACGTCAGAAAATTCTATGTCTCTCAACCAGTCGGTTTCTCTCTCTCTGTGTGTGTGTGTGTGTGTGTGTGTGTGTGTGTGTGTGTGTGTGTGTGTGTGTGTGTGTGTGTGTGTGTGTGTGTGTGTGTGTGTGTGTGTGTGTGTGTGTGTCGCTTACTAAGATGCCTGCATACCATCCGAACACAGGATCGGTGCTTAAATATCATGGAGCCTTTTCAAAAGATCTTCGCTAACAATGCACAAGCAGGCTTTTCTTCTCAGATTCTCTCCATTTCCATCCACCTTTCCTTTTTATTAGTCCCTGAGCTCAGTGTGTGTCACCCTCTACTGCTTTTCTTTAATCGCTCCTGTTACATGAGGTACATAATTGGTAATTGAATGTGTGGTTAATGGTCTTCGTTTATGGACTACATTAATGCACACAGGGATTATATCTTGCGAGGTGAGAGAAGAGCTCTATTGTCAGGAACTAATGTGTGTACGATTGTTGACGAGTCAACCATTTCTTGATATTTCAATATGAATGGATATGGCTGATTGAAGCTTGGTTGAATTAAATCTCTTAGTAAATAGATTGCAGAAATTTTACCTAAAGGTAGGGTAGAGGCAATTCATTTTAGACAACTTTTTTTTCAGATTTGTTGAAATTCTCTTTTCATCCCGACAGCAATCAATAAATCAAAGACTCTGTGTCTGTCGCACGCCTGTGCCCACGATGCACTGCTGGTGCAATTATAGTATCAGCTGCTTCTGGCTGGGTAGTACCGCAGAGGGTAACCCGTCAGCGGCACATCACAGATAGCCTAATAATCACAGTGCAGGAAATAGCGTCAAATTATCTCTGTGTTTGTAGACTAGCTTGTGTTGTTACTGGCACTCGTTTTGAATAAGCGACTACTCTGAATACATTGGAAATGTGTAGCAAGTTTTTAAAAGTGTATTCTCCTCAAGGAACCGAAGCCAGGCTACTGTAACTCTGCAAGTCGGAAGCGGCTAGCGGAAATGCCAACAAAGCAAGCTTCCCTTCTGGATGCACATTGTTGAATTTAACGACTTTTCTGAATCTAACTAAGACAGGCAATCGCCAATTTACAGATTTCTCGGGGTGGCCCTTCAAGTGTAAACTTGCTTATGTGGAATAACTATCATCTCTTAATATGGCCCAGAGCCAGGGCTATTCCAAATACCTATTTCTAAGATTTGGATGATTCAAATTTATTTTATAACAAATAGCTGAATGTTCATCCTTAACGAGCCCAATTAACATTGACCAAAGCCCAGTAGGCTTGGGCGAGCCTTTATGTATTAATTTAGTCCAATCCTGGTTATTCTAGGTGGCCAATATGAGATCCACTGGCCAGGGGGCGGAGAGAGGAAAGAGTGAAAATGTAATTTAAAATAATGAAACATAAAAAAAAAATGTTAATAGCAATATCTCCTTTAATACTCTTGGTTCTGTGCTTGGTGCGGCAATATCACAGCAGCATGTTCCGTTAAACGTTATTATCTTATCTTCCATATCACAATCCAATTCACATCCATGGATTAATTTACGGAACACAGAGCAAAGTTTGGACGAGCAGGCATATGGAGAAGCGGGTGTCAGATCCATGGAAAACAGACAGGAAACTGGTTTTAAAATGAACATATGCTGTTTAACGGGGCTAAGCGGTCGACATTCTGCTCCACCAGAAACATCTCTCAATGCCAAAAAGGGCATGGTTTCTAAAGCAAATTTTTTATTTAATCTTAGTTCTGATATTACACTTATTGTTACTATACACGGAGCACACCTAGAATCCGTCTGAAGGTAGGGCGCTGCCTCCCTCACATTATTTTACCGTTCATCAGACATAACGGGCGCATGTGCCCATTGGCCAAAGCAGAGCAGAACGAGTTATTTCAGACGTGGATTCTAGAGCCAGTACACTCCGTCACATAGTATATCTGGCACTTTCCAGCGCTAGTCATGGTCGGATGCGTACAGAAAATGTAACCTAATCGGAACAAAGTGATTCATTCGTTAGCGAGTTACTTTTATCTATGTATGGTTTGGGCTTCCGGGGGTGGAACGGATTGAACAAGATTTCATTGCGTACTTTTCAATTCATACAAACAAGATTACTTTAAATACTTGAATTTAAGTCTCTGCTAGCAGTGTTTGGTTTTAGGGCCTCTGTGGTCCTTGTGGAAATGTGCAACTTTGTTATTATATTTAAGAGGCATTTTGTAAGAAGAATTCGAGTCGGAAATGTTTCGCAATATGGTGGTTCACTCAATGGTCTGTTATGACCCTCACCGAAAAACTTATCTTCCCCTGAAAACAGGTTGAAATTCCTTTCAACCACTTTCTCCTCAGTGTATTGTTGTACAGCAGACATGTTTCTGGGTCTGCTTTGTCTGAGGGACCTCTATATTTTTTCACGACCTGAAAGAAAGTTAGACCACTAGTGCTCTGGAACATTTTTCAGTTCAGAAAGGGTATCTGAGGAGAACCATTAGTTACGTCACTGCTGGATCGGTTCAAATTCGGCCGAATGTTCTCTGTTGCGAATTTACGGTTTGGAGTAAGAAGAGCATTTCCAACATCTGTAATTTTTCCAGATTAACTCTTTCTGGAGGGCGAGTGAAAGGAAAGGTCTGTTGTGAATAGGGCCCTTTAATGTCACTCCTTATTCATCCAGGGTGTGTGTGTGTTAGTCGCTTTTTTTTTTATTTGCACCTGACTCGTTTAGTGCACTGATCAGAAACGCTTATAATTGCTGTGCCTCTCTCACGCAGCAGAATGAAACCCTTTTAAAGGCTGTTATATATGCAAATATACAGAAAATCACAGGCTTAGGGTTAGATAATAAATATACGGAAAAGCATGAACTTCTGTGACTGTTTTATCTACAGTGTTAAAAAGCTTATTCCCGTCATTGTGTCTGCATGCTTTTTTTGGCCTCCATTATTAAAAAGCTGGGCAAAGGATCAATCTGTGGGTATTTTGACAGCTGCCATAAAATGACAAGTTTCACATAATCTCACTCAGGAAAAAAGTGATGATCACCGCTGACAAACTCGCACTTCCATTGGAAAGGAGGGACCCCTGGGACGCATGGACAGACATGCACACTTATACCGCACGTGCAAGGAGACACACCCCACTCTATTTATAGTTTCCCGACACCTTCCTGTAGAAATAGTCAAATAGGCAAGAAATAGCAGACAAGGCGTTCTAGGGGTGTGTGTGTGTGTGTGTGTGTGTGTGTGTGTGTGTGTGTGTGTGTGTGTGTGTGTGTGTGTGTGTGTGTGTGTGTGTGTGTGTGTGTGTGTGTGTGTGTGTGTGTGAGAAAAATGCTGACCAATGGATGTTCTTGGTTGCTTGCTGTTGTAGGAATGACTGACTGAGTGCCCGAATGAACTGACTGGTCGTGATGAAACTGGCATGGAGTAATACCTCTAATAAGAGCAAGGTCAAACTGATGCTGGAAGGCCAACACCTACTTAGTATCATGATGCAGTGTTTCATTTTTACCCTGCCATTTGCCATCTGAATATGCTTAGTCAGGATTTCAGCACGTTACCCCGCACATCAGCATAAAACACAACTGATGGATAATGTTAATCGTTTGGTGATGTGTTTTCTCCCCATAGTTTATAAATAATGGAATCCGAACCCACCTATGATCTCAGTCCAAAGACCATTACTTAATTAGTCGGTGAGACTACTGGTAAATCCATCGGTGCGCTCCTATCGCAGCACTTCGTCCAGAGTAGGGGGCCATATGGAGTGTGAACAGTCGTTCCTCGCGGGGTACTGGTGTTTGATGCGAACTAGAGCTGAGTTCAGACATCGTATATTGCATCTGTTCCTGCTAAAACCTCCAAGCTGTTGGTTAAGGCAAAGCACTTATGTTCACGCAGGTGGCATATTGTGTGAATGTTTAAAAGTCGATAGACGAGACGCCCATGGTTTTCGTTTAACATGATAAAAGGAGAGATTCATGTGCGCGTTCGTACGTTTTCAAATGAATTAAGTTGCTTGTCGGTGCAAATGTCTCTCTGTTCCCGAGCACTGCACTCTCGCGTTAATATGAAGGCCTTTTGGAGATATGGGTCTATGAAATGTATCACATTACAACAACCGTGACGCTTCGTGCTCGTGTTACTAAGAACAAGCTTAACCCTCTGTGTTGTATCAGTCACAAATACAATCCAAACGTATACACTTACCGAGGGCGGCAGTAGCTCAGGAGGTAGAGCGGGTTGGCTGCTAAACGCATGGTTGCTAGTTAGATGCCCGGCTCCTCCTAGCGGTGTCCCTGAGCAAGGCACCGAGCCCTAACTGCTCCCGACGAGCTGGCTTGTCGCCTTGCATGGTTGACTCCGCCGTCGGTGTGTGAATGTCAGGTCATTTTGTCAAGCGCTTTGGGTAAAATATAAATGCTATATAAATGCAGTCCATTTACCATTTACCTACCCCCCCACAGCCCTCTTATGCACATATTGTATGGTGTTTGTTCTGGCACTTAATGTTGTAGCGCCTTAATGTACACAATCAGATCTATCTTTTTTGTTTACAGGGAATGAGTTAACCTCAACATTGTTAGTGCTTGGCACTAGGTCCCTGCTGTACCGACAGCGAAATATTGTTTCTCTTTCTTCTGACAAATGTACTTATTGTAAGTCGCTTTGGATAAAAGCGTCTGCCATATGGCCCAAATGTAAATGAATATTGAACACTTGTTCGGTTGTGTGACGGGAAATCGGTCTGGACGTTTGATCAAATTCAAACAAACATCACGGTGTGATAGAACGCGATTTGGACAAAGCAAAGGAAAGAGCAGTTTATATGTTGACTGCTTCCAATGTTGTGTTGGTCATACTATAGAAAGGATTATTGCTTGTTTAGTGAATAATACAGAACATAAGGAACTTTAAAAAGAAAAATTGCATAGTAAATCACAATCTCAATATTGGGTGAAATAATTGCCATTGTTCAGCCCTTACGGGAAAAATCTCGCCGGTGTCTCTGTCCAGCATTGACTCCGCATCACATTCTCCGTCCTCCCTCTACCAGATCTGCGTAAGCAGATGGAGAGCTCCGAGATGAAGAACAAGCGGCTGAAGGAGGTGTTCCAGAGGAAGATCCAGGAGTTCCGCACCATGTGCTACGTGCTGACGGGCTACCAGCTCGACGTCACCACGGAGAACCAGTACCGCCTCTCCTCTGTGTACGCTGAGCACATGGACGACTCCCTGCTCTTCAAGAAGGTTTGTGTGTGTGTGAGAGGGCATGGTTTGACTGGCTGTTTTTGCTGTGTGTGTGTGTGTGTGTGTGTGTGTGTGTGTGTGTGTGTGTGTGTGTGTGTGTGTGTGTGTGTGTGTGTGTGTGTGTGTGTGTGTGTGTGTGTGTGTGTGTGTGTGTGTGTGTGGGGGAGGGAATGGTTTGACTGGCTCTTTTTGCACTGTGTGTGTGTTTTTGGCCCTATGCCAGTGTCCGTGCGGTTAAACACTGCGTGTCCCCATATCTCTTGCCTCTGAAGAGGTTCCGGTGCCCTCCTCCCTGCCTCTCGAAGCCCTTTTGATCTTCTTTTCATCCATTCTTCTCTCATTGTCTCCGTCGTTTTCTCTTTTATCTTCTGAAAATGCCTTTCACTCGTACTGCTTTCCTCTCTGCGTTCCCTCCTCTTTTTGTCTCTCTCTGTCTCTCTCTTTCTCCTGCTCTCAAATGTATTTCACCGAAAAGAGCTTCAATGGCGAGGTATGACATGGATCAGTACTAGGACTGTCAAAATAAAATCTCCCCCCCAACACACACACGCATAAATATACATGTACTTATACATACACAAACTTGCATACAGGGAATGCCCCAGGGTATTTATAGTGGTCGATTGCCACTGCCTCGCTCTTGGGCTGGGACTGTTACTTTAAAGGAAGATAAGGCGGAGAGGGTTGTGTGTTTGTGTTTCCTTTGCGGTGTGTCTAATCTGGAGCACTGAGCCCACCTGCGACCCTGCCAGGGGAGATAATTCACTGTCGATATTTATTAACCTCAGAGCACCATCCCACGCCAATGCATGCATGCTGATTAACCCACACTCGCGCACACATACACACACACATGCACACACAATTCCTTATAGTTGCACTCAAATGCACACCTCCTCAAATTCCACCACACAGTGTCACACCTCACTTCGACGTGCCTCCAACGCTGTCGACCCAAGCATAAATATACATATATATGCATGTGTATACACATGCAGGCACGTACTAACACACGCACATGCACACAGATAAGGACACACACTGAGATACGGACACACATGGTTGGACGGCAGATGCCAACACCTCTGCTATTTGTATTCCTGGTGTGTTGGCTGCTGTTCCAGTGTACATGACGGCTGGCCACCCAGGAGAGACAAAAGGGTCTGTACTACTAATGGAATAGGACACGCATGTACGCACACGCATGCACGGATACACACGCAAACACGTGCACGCAAACTAGCACGTGCGCCGCGCGCACACAAGACATCCACTGTGGGGAATACCGTGCACGGCTGGTGTTTATTGGCCAATTCATTTGTGCACGATTTTTTTAATCTTGTAAATAACAGAATATAACAGATTAATGTTAGGGGAAGGGATCAGGCGAGTCGGTAAAAAAGAGAGGAAGTGTGGATTTTTCGACCAGAACTCTTAACATTTGAATCCAATCTGTAATTACTTGTACTCACCTCAGCTAGCAGATAATCCTCCGCTAATATCCAAATCTAGTAGTGTAACACAATCTAATCCCTTCCTCTGACAGTGTTAACTGTCTAACCCAGCTCTGTCTCTGTCTCTGTCTATGTCTCCCCCTTCCTTCCCTCATACATGGGGTATGTATTTCCACTCCACCAAACACCCATGCTTTTACGTCTTACACAGACCTGTATCTAACTTGAATTAGATGGCAAAAGTTTGGCGTTAGTGTCAACCAGATTCATTTCCTTTTGTCTAATTTGTTAAACCGTCTCCAACTAATTAATCCCTACTGTGCACATCTGAACACTTTTATCCCTGGCGTTATCTTAAAGCGGATAAATCTCACAGCACAGACCAAATGTGTGTTTAATGATCCGCAGTCAGGAAGTAATCAGCAGATTAGATAATAGTATGGTACATTTTGATAAGAAGGGTAAATATGAAACTGCATGCTTCCGTTATATAAACAGGTATATTTATACATTGATGCTATATGCAGTTGCTTGTTTTATGAACTTAGTTTCATTTTAAAGGTCTTGTTTTATCTAGTTTGGTCACACAGTTGACGCAGAACATCCAACACATTTTAACCAAGGACGGCTTCTCCTCGGACAAGCACTCAAACATTCATAAATATAAATCTCAATGCATGTTTTTTAAATACATACAATAATTATATGCTCCTCATGGCATATCAATGCCATGAGGAGCTTTTATTTGGGTGGGGAAAAAAACGAAATAGTGTGCAGTAGGGTGGCAGGGGTATTTGAAGCGCACCCCTAGGTGAGAGGTTTGATTAGCCTTGGTGATTAGGTAGTTATGATGATGCTCATCAGGCAGATAAACGGCTCCGCTTGGTACGGGAGCAATTTGACACACTTGATCCTTGCAGAAAACCTGGTGGGGTTTAGAACTATTCTTCAAACTTTAGTTCAGATTTATTAAAAAAATAGACGAAGAAATGTCGTTACAGCACAAAACAATTTGGTTATCGATCGACATGAAACAAACAAAGCTTTTTTTCTGTATTCAAGCTCAGTTCAGTTCCTTTTTTCAGTTTATGTTAAGCTTCAGATGTACAACTTCAAATCCTCTTTTCTTTATCCGCATACTTGCCTGATATTAGGAGTTTTAAAAAAAGATATATTTCCCTATTATTGTAACGGTTTCTAGCTTGGATCATGACGCTTGGCTTGCTTCGAAAAAAAGTAACCACATTCATCTTAATTCTATATGAGACCATGTTGGCTTTGCAATCTCAGAGAGCAGACCAACCACTGGGCTTGGACAGTTGGACAGCCTCTGCTGTTGATCGGACGTTTAGCACACACACACTCACACGCTGAGCTGCAATGTGTACACGGCGCTGATTTATTGCTTCAAGAGGTTCGCCAACAACGGCTAAGAATCCCGTCCTCTACTGTTCCTCTTCTCTTTCATCCTTAATGAAAATACGAGATACAATCTGGGACAGCTCATTAAAACCTCACCGCCATTAACTGAACGAGAGGACTGGGTAGAGAGCCATCTTAGAGGGGTGGGGGGTGTTGGAGTAGTAAGGAAGGGCAATGTCTACATCTTGTTCTGTTTGAGTGATTGGGGTCTTAAAGACGGCTTGTGGTGTCGTCTTAAAACTGTGAGACCTCTGAGGTTGAGTGCAGATTATACAATTTTGCGGTTATTTTAAGAGGTCCCTCGCTAATCGGGAATGTGGTTGCAATATTTACTGCGTCCCCATTTAGAAACAAACACATGCCATGGTTCCTTCCATGTAGCCCACTCATGTTATTGCCAAATGTCAATACAATTTAAAAGCAATAAAATTTACTTAAAATGAAGTTTAAAATAAAGACCTACTAAAATCCATGAGTTGATGGGATCGGGCTCTTAACTGCATCTGGTCTTAAAGATTAAATATTATAGACATTAAACCAAACCAGTTAAACTGGAAAGCAATGCAATAGTGAGGAAGTCATTTTCAAGGCTTGTTCCATTTCATTCAACATATTTCCAAACCTACCACAAACAAAGCATAATGGATGAAAAGCATGTCATCCATCATCAAAAAAGTATTTGAATAGGCTTTTAGTCAGAGGAGATGAGGTATTTTACCTAAAGTAAACAAACACAGAGGGAACTCCCTGTTTCAGCTCGAACTTCAAATACTATGTATTTAAAACATGTTTTGGGCTGTGAGTTCTAGGAAGGAGGTGGGGGGAGGGGTTGTTATCCCCATGACCACGCCAACTTTGCTACTTTTTGTAGTACCGTCGTTGTGTATGTGCATTATGGGTGATGAAATTCGTATTACTCCGTACCGTAGAGTAATATTTTTGAAGTGTCTGAGAAGCTTAACCCTATCTCAGACACGTACATCAAAATCCAGTACTGGCCAGACGGAGATCAATACTTCCACAAACCTCATCACCGGTGTCCTTTAGTCCTGGCGACACTGAGTATCCTCAAAGGCCCTTTGGTGTCACGAAATGACCATTCACAAACTGGTTGACAGAAAATGGCAAAAATATAGGACATTACTATTTTTTCTCAAAATTCCAGTCTTATTTTAGATAAAGTTAAAATATTGTAAATGGTTTTGGGTTCACTCGCCCTTTTAAGAATGCAAATAGTTAAAAAAAAGCGGAGGCTCAAGCGAATCGTTATTTCTTTGTGCATATTAACCTTCGAAGGAAAGTAAAAACCATTAATCTGAATACCTGGTATTACCTCCCCAAAAGGTCTATTTGATGTAGTTACTTTTCGTAAGGTCAGCAGATCTAATTTGCTGAACGCCTGGCGTCCATGTACCCTCTCTCATCTGGGCCTCAATGTTCAGCCTTAAACCAGAAACTCTCAGAAATTCTTCTACACTTGTTATTGACATAAGGAATGACATCTTTATTTCTGGATATTGCTATTTCTATATCCGTGCACGTTTGTGTGTACTTAATCCTTCTTGTGGAGTTAGTCATTTTTCTTATTAAGGATTACAGACAGATTCTGACCTAGAGAGAGAGAGAGAGAGAGAGAGAGAGAGAGAGAGAGAGAGAGAGAGAGAGAGAGAGAGAGAGAGAGAGAGAGAGAGAGAGAGAGAGAGAGAGAGAGAGAGAGAGAGAGAGAGAGAGAGAGAGAGAGAGAGAGAGAGAGAGAGAGAGAGAGAGAGAGAGAGAGAGAGAGAGAGAGAGACTGGTATTCCTGGGCAATATGATCATTATAAAGGGATTATAAAATATGATTATAATTCACCATTGAGTGGGTGGTGGAGTAATGAAGAGACAGAAAGCTTATTTTATTGACTGAATTAAGTATATTTTTTGCTCACTGTCTCGAAAAAACCAACAAAGAAAATATAATGCTTACAGTTCCAATTTGGACATCTGTTAAGATAAACAGCAGTCAATAAAAGGTCTCATCTGTAAACACAGACCACACAGGGGGAACCAGAGAGAGCTATGTGATTCAGTGGTGTTCAGGTGGCTATGTCGATGGCCTCTTGGTTACTCAAACCAGGGAACCAGAGAGCGCAAATCTAGCTGAGAGCTGGGGCAAAACACACCATGTTGATTCTGATGCCTCCTGACAGTATCCTGCCCCCTCTGCCCTTGGGAGATGGGGGGTTGGTTCCTTTGTGTGCGTGTGTGTGTGTTTGTGTACACGTGTATGTGTGTGTGCGTGCAGGTGTTTGCTGTGCCCCTTCTCTTCCCTGGGCGCATGTTGAGAGCTTATGTCAGCTGGCGCCGTGGTAACACGATACATCTGAAGCACCCAGAAGTCCGGCCCACTTCATGAATATTGCTGAGGATCAGAGCAGCTCCGGGCCGCACCAGAGACCAGGCCCTGCCCCGGTTGTCACGTGTTCCTTCAGAGCCATTGATTTTGATATTTTACAAGTATTTCAATGTATTATTTGCAGTATGTATGCTCTATTTTCGTACATTAAGAACTGTTTTGATTCATCAATGGGCTACAGTTTCATTGGTGTGGACACTTTTTCCCCGAAGAGGAACGGGTGGAAGGCAGACCGAATTGCACTGAGCCAGTTCACGATGCGTGTTACGGTCACCATGGTAACCGCCGCCGCCGCGGCTGGCCCCCGACGACGGCGTTGTTAGGGTTCATGAGGAGCCATTAGCCGTCATTGTATCGAGTGAGGCTGCGGGACTCGGTTTGAAATGTGTGCGCGTCACTCATCATGTCACGCAGGTGTTTGCACTCTGCGGTTGAGTGCCATCAGCCACTCCGGTGACCTTCCGAGCTAAAGAGTACAAACGGGGGGGGAAGGTGGTGAAACCAGACACTTGGTTGTTGTTTAGCCGCTTACAGTTGCAAGTGTTGAAATCCAACCGTCACAATAGGTCGTATCGATTTTAAGCGGTAGGTAAAGATCTGTAGAAATGGGTGGGCAGAAACTGTCCCCAGATCATTTTTCTCTCTCTCTTTTGCTCTGTCCCTCTCTCCTCTGCCTCTCTCTCTCTTGTCCCCCTCTCTCTCTCGTCCCCGGCCCCTGTCTCTTTCGTACTCATTGTGCTATATCATGCATAAAAAGGCCAAAATCTGCATTTAAATTGAAAGCTATTCATTTGTAGATTTCAGATTATTCAATTAATCCCTCTTCTCTTTTTTTCCCTGGTTATTATTTACATATATATATATATATGTGCAGCATGTAGACGATGCACTCAGGCTGGATACTATAGCCGCTGATGAAGGATATATATATATATATATATATATATATATATATATATATATATATATATATATATATATATATATATATATATATATATATATATCCTTCATCAGTGGCTATAGTATCCAGCCTGAGTGCATGGTCTACATGCTGCACCGGTGTTCATTCTACCCAAGGGGAGAGGGGTTACGTGCCCGGTCTCGGACCGGTAGAAATGCCAGAGACAAGTGGACATTTAAAAAAGGGGAACAAAGGTTAAAACGAGAGTGGATATTCTCTCGCTCTCACACTCTCTTTCTCTCTCCGTCACATTGAGTCGGTGAGAGCGGATCTCACTGGCCAGCGTGTGAGGCGCGTGGAGTGGAAGGACGGTGGCCTCATTAGCAGAAGGCAGCGGAAGACGGAGGTCAGCCGATCTGTGACCCTGCCTGTCAGCACCTCCACATAGAGCCATCTGTCACCCACCACACAAACTCCTGCACACACACACACACACACACACACACACACACACACACACCCCCACACACCAGCACGCACACATACTGATACCGGCACCGCGCACATGAAGTTGGTCATTTCCGCCAACGCCTGTTGCCGGTGGGTGTTATTAGCCCACCGGTTTGGACACTGTCTGAGTCCAGGCTGGAAGAGAGAGAGGAGGGTGGGGGGGGGGGGTTGTGTGATTGAGTTTCAAAGCATCGTCCTACTCCATGGTCGGGTGAGGTCATCACACAAGCCCCGCCCCGAATCTCCGAGCCAGGCACGATTGATTTCCATTAATTGGACGCAGAAGTAAAACGTGGAGCCGGGCCGGGCCGGTGCCTCAAACCCCACGATGCGGTCCACGTTCGTCCTTCATCACTTTTTCTTTGCTCGATTTTTATGTTCAGAAAGTCTGAGGTAGACTTCAGTTGCTTTCCCCCCCCTCTCGTCTCCCAACTTGTTCCGTGAGATGTCAGTTTGGTTTATTTTGCCGGGGGAATAATCTCTTTTCCATCCCGGTATCAGCAGGTACCCGCACCTTTTTGTTGTCCTATCCCCCCGGCTGATTTTCCCGGTAAATTTTGTCGTTTCCCCCCAACAGAGATTCCGGTGCATTTTTTCATAAAGGTCAGATATTGTTTAAAACACGTTTGTTAGGAAGGTGTGAATATGCAAATTAGAATTGATAAGGTCAGCATTTGAATAAAGCTGTTGTTTTTTTTTAAGAAGGGAAAAACAAACCCTTCTTTGACCTTCTTTATGAAGTGGTTTGAAATCCTCCTGTTGGAAGACTAAAAAAGACCCAAACACCTGACTACCGATGTTTGGAGACTCACTTAAACTATATTGTCACGTTGCATTTATCGTTTTCACAAATTTCGGGTTCGAAATCCCAGTTGTTACGGCAACACGGGCGTCACCGTTGGGCTAGTTGTACATTTTACCTGGAGGAAACGTACTTCGACTACCCTATCTTCTGGGTCTCGCTCTATGGTGTGGCCCTTGTGGCACCTTTCTGACAGTATGTTGGGATTTCTCTGGAAGTGAGAGTAGAACTCGTTTGGTTAATTGGGTCTGCTGGCTCCACTGTCACATGGAGGTGCACACGCGTTAGGTTCCACCGGTGGAAAGGGTTGAGGGGCGGAATTACTGAATTCACGCCAGCTGAAATCCATGATATTAAAAAAAGAAAACGAAGGGCGAGAAGGCTATACTTCTGAAATGAATCTCAGCCGCTTCTGCTGCTTTTATTAATGGCTCCTCTCTATCCGGTTTCATTCGGTTTTTCTACCAGGGGCAGTGAGAAGGGTGTTTGACTTGATTGACTTTGATTATGATTCTTCGATCTTTCCCCCTGTGGCGACTGGTGACCTCCTACATATCCTACAGCTTACGTTGAAGCGATCCACCCTCGACCTGCACAATACTAATCCTGTACATTCTACAAGAATTGAAGCCCCTTAAATCGCAGGTTCTTCTTTTCCTAAGGTCACATTTACCACAATCCTTTTTGAGTGCTGAAATCCTATAGATACTGCCCAGGCAGCCCGGAGCTGCTCGAAAAAGACTCAAGGGAGCTCTGGTCTAAGCTTGCAGAGTGAGTGTGACACTTGCATCTGGTCCACACCTCTCTGCTCATGTATGTCATCCACATAGACTGCAACCTCCCGGTTGGGTGTCGTTCACCTTATGCGATCCGTGTTGGGCTCTGGCTAACCTTTCCCGGGCCCCACCCTGGGGTATGTCTTGAGCGCGTGGTGCGATCAAGCGAGCAAGCGTGCGCAAAGAACTCGAGGTGTTCTCCGGAAGACCAGGCGTTTATCCCGGGCTTCGTTGAGCTCCTTTTTCAGCTGCAGGCTCGCCCATGAACCTCTCACCCCCTGCTACTTGTACCAACGCCATGATGCATACCGATGTACATGCACATGAGCACACACGTGCATACCGCTGTACATGCACATGAGCACACGCGTGCATACTGGTGCACACATGCACATACACATGCACGTACAGACACACGCACCCCCTTGCACACATGCACTCGTTCAATTTGTTCGCTGCGGACAGCTTCACCTGAAGGTGTTTCTGACAATGACATCTCCATGGTAACAGCCTGCGGTGTTTACCTTGGCCAGTGTGCGCGTGTTTGTGTGTGTGTGTGTGGCTAGGAGTTGGAGGCTGAGAATACAGCAGCAATGGTGGATTAGAGTTAAAGTGGAGCATTGCGGATGGAATGAGTGAGGAATGCCAGTGGGATTGTTGAAGGGTCATGCTTTAATTTCCCCGACATGCTCCATCAACTATGGCATCCCACCTCTGTCTGCAGCCCATCAACACCATTTTTGGCTTATTAACTTCATCCAATGTTTCATTGTCTCTCACACACACACACACACACACACACACACACACACACACACACACACACACACACACACACACACACACACACACACACACACACACACACACACACACACACACACACACACACACACACACCGTTTGTGTGTTCAGATACTCTACACTGCAGTGCTTAATACACTTCTTCCTACTGCTTCATTTAGGATGATTTGATCATCTTGGAGCTGAGTCACTCTCTCTCAGGGGTCGACATCTTTTGGTTAGACGGATGCACTCCCCCCCCCCACTCCGTACTGTACTGCGGGCCCGGTGGTGTCAGCCAGCTGAAATGCTGGAGCAATTTAAAAGGATCGGGCCCGGGATCGCTCTGCTCGACTGGCCTCACAACATTATACAAAATAATAGGATCAAGGGCAAACTACAGCCGAGTCATCCTTTCTAATGCCTCGCTCGTGTGTGACTCTGAACTCTTGAATGAGGGAAAATATGCAATTTGTAACTCCTTCTCTCCTTGGTGAATTAGAGCCGCACATCAGATTGCTTGGACTTAAATAGCCGTGTTTTGATTTTGAGTGTGTATTTCGTGTTTTGCTCTGTAGCATTGACATGTTGTTGACATATTGCCGACCACGACTTCAATGAATGCTGAAGTGTCCCTCTGATTAGCTGATAGCAGTGGCATACACTATCTTTTTCTTCTTCTTCTTCTCTCAACCTTTAGTTAAGAAAAAAACATACCTTCTGCTCGGCAACAAAAAAAATCTCGTCAAGCTAGACCTGGCTTGTTCATTGTTTTCTCCATTTCCTTTTCTCTAAGTATCAATTTTGTCAAGAGCGTCCTCAGTGCTACCGAGCAAAATTGCAAACGTGGTTAGTTCTGTTTTCCTGCCCGCTCCCCACAACAACCACTTACGGCTCGTCCCAGCGGAGTGGCAGAGTTGCTGCGCTGTCTGCTTTTGTGTACGGCAACAGCGAACTTGGTTTCATTAAATTAGCCGGTAATATAGGTCAACCCCACGGCTGCTGATGATCCCCGCGCCCCAGCGCCCAAACTAAATAGTCCTGATGTTGAGCCTCGGCCGGCTCCTCTCATTACTCTCCAGTATGAATTGGTATTATCTCCAAATTGTGTTTTTATTTCTTCCTGAGTCTGCGCTGTAGCGCCAAAGTGTTAGTGCTGTGGTTGTCCTGGGTTGCACCCCACCCCCACTTGGTTATCAGTCCTATCTTTGCTCCCTTTCAAATATAGCTTTATTTCATTTTTCGGTGGGCGAGTTTTTTTTTCCATTGCCCACGGTTTTACATGCGCGCGGGCACGCACGCACACGCACACGCACGCACGGTAGAGATAGAAAACTTCTCCATGTCTTAATATTATTCCAGAGTGTCCAGGGAGCCCTGTGTCTACGTGAAGGTGTGCGTGTCCCCTCCCTCTGTGCAGTCCTTTAATTACTGCATCCCCCGGTTCCCTCATTCCCCTCTTTTCTCTCTCCTTCACTACATCGCCCTGAGCGGCTGCTTTCCTTTTAATTAATCCAGGCAGATTTAGACACCAACGTCGCCCTGCTGTGTGTGTGTGTGTGTGTGTGTGTGTGTGTGTGTGTGTGTGTGTGTGTGTGTGTGTGTGTGTGTGTGTGTGTGTGTGTGTGTGTGTGTGTGACTCACGAACACACGCATCCCAAACAGACATAAACATCTTTTTTATTTTTTTATTCAATTGATCCGGCCTCACCGCAAAGTGGCTTTTTCCCTCCCCTGGATGTGAAGCCTGTGATGGAATACCCTGACTTTTATATATGAGGTAATGTCCTGTGTGTGTGTGTGTGTGTAGGGCTCCAGTGGCATCATGCAGCTGATGGAGACGGAGTTCTCCAAGACTCTCGGGGAGATGGTTGCCCTCCACCTGCATCACCAGAAGAGCATCCCCGCCTTCCTGTCCGCCGTGACCCTTGACCTCTTCAGCCGGCAAACGATCTTCTGAGCCAATCAGAACAAAGCATGTGATTTTGGGTCCCCTTGTTTTTTTTTGTGTTTTTATTGCCTCTCCTTTTCTTTCACAGGATGCGGAAGGTGGTTGTGGAAGGAAAATGTGTTGACAGATTTACCACTTAAGTGGATCAACAGTCATTTGGTTCACGAGGAAAGGAAAGCTGTATTCCTCTCCTCGTCAGCCCCACCTGTAGGGATTACATTTTGGTGAAAGAGAATGATATGGAAATGTGTGAAATTCAATGACGCGCAATATTGATATAGACAGGAGTCTAATGTGTGTATTTTGTCGTTGCAATTTGACAGTGTATCATGGGATTGAGGATTTGTGTTTTTTTTAAATATTTTTATGATTAAAATGCAAGTATTTACTTCTAATCGTATCATGTGTGTTTTAAGAAGGAGTGTGTCTGTAATTAGGAGAATTACCTAGTGTGTATCTTCACTTTTTAAACTCTTGTTTTCGCACTGAATACTCTGGACAGATAACATTTTCCCTCCATAATATCAAAATTGAATTGCAGTTATAATTTTGTACCCATTTTATGGGTACTAACTTTATGGGTACCCGTTTATACTCATTTTAATAAGACAGATGGTAATAAAATCTATAGAATATATTTGTTCAGAACTTGTAACAATATGAAGTCAGGCTGTGTCTCACGACGGAATTTGAAACAGTTGATCATGAATTTCGACTTTTTTTTTTCCTGAACCTCGGCGACCAGAATACATGAGAGACCGTGCTCTGAATCGTAATTAGCGCGGGGAAAAGACAGGGACTGGGGATGGTTGGAGCGGCGCAATAGAGACCAATAAAACCAATAACATGGAGGGAGGCACGATCCAGGGAGAAATCTAATAACGCACACAAACTTTGGAAAAGACCGAAATGAGAATCAAACCCATCCTCCTTACAGAAACACCCAATAGAGAGAATAATATATATGGTTGACAATACCCCAGCTGGTGCCTCCCTATACGTTTCACAGTGAAAGTCTCCCTCTTGTATATGGGACTACTCCCCAACCCTCATTTGTTTTCCCAGGGTGTCGGCTCAGAACGTCACCGCCCTGTGTAATGCGTCATCCTATAGCGTGGCTCGATAGCCTATTGATAAGTTATGGCTCCTGCAGCAGTGCTGCACCGGATGTTTACCCATTTATTTCTGCACCGGTTTGCGACATTTTCAGTACCTCAGGGGTAGGGGTTGGAAACACTGGCACCCAGACTGCAAGATTAAACCAACCGATTCTTTTTAGTTATTTGAGCATTACAAAAGCCAGGTGCACCCTCCATGTATACACACACACACACACACACACACACACACACATCCACCAAGGACCACGTTCTCTCTCTCTCTCTCTCTCTCTCTCTCTCTCTCTCTCTCTCTCTCTCTCTCTCTCTCTCTCTCTCTAAGGGTTGGGATGGGATCCAAGCTTGAAAGATAATATATGATGTGTATTTCTCTTTCGTTCTCTCTCGCTCTCTCTCTCTCACACATACAATTATACTTGGGCCAGGTTTCTGTTTTTGCCTCTCTTTCTCTCTCTCTCACTCACTTTCTCACGCTATCTTTCTCTCTCACACATACACAATATCTATTTTCTGTACATGCCTGTAACATAGCCCAAGTCTATTGTGACTAATTTGTTTGGGTAATATGCATGCTTTCCCCAACGCATACATGCATGCATGCATATACATCTTATTGTCTGCAAAAGCAGCCCTATTCCAACATCCGTAATCCTTGGTTGTTATGTCTTTCGAGATCTGCTCGCAGCATAGCCACTGATTTTAAAAAGAGTTCTAAGAAAAGACGTTAAGCTCAGGGACATTAAGTTCAAGATGCCTGGAACCTGAGGCGTATTTTTAGGTATCGACCATTTCTTCTTCGTCTTTATATAAAAAATGATCTCATTCTATGTGCGTTTCAGTGCCGTGAGCGATTTTTGCAGATTGCAGTAAAAGGTTGAGTCATTTTGACGTTGCTTTGATTAACAAAAGCAACCCGTTTGGATTGCAGTATCATGGCCGATAGAAACAATGGGTTGTTCGTTACGTCTCATGCTAAACCACCTACCGCATACATAAATATATCATAAATGATCTATATATTTACGTATACTGTAGGGATATTCTGGGAGTGTCGGAACTCCCCAACCCATCGTACAACATCATACATGTTATATGTTGTGTTATGATTGAAATAATCTATATTAAATCAGCCATGTTGACATGGCTCATATCTCACTCGCTTGCAATCGCTTCTTATCTTGACTGCAACTTAATTTATGTATCCCATCTGTCTAAGAGTATGTAAAGTTCAAGACATGCTCAAAAGTAAGGTGTGACATAACTCACAGACACACGCAAAGAAACACACACACACACTCATCCACACCCGCAAAAAAACGATAACACACCCATTGAGCAATTGGATACATCCCCAACCCTTGGTGCAATCTTTTTGTTTTGTAACTTTTTTACCCACTACCACATGTAGGTATTGATAAATGAATCCCACAGAGACCAGACGTCAGGGCGCCGGTCTCAGCTGGAGACAGCAGAGCGGCGGGGGTAGGGGGGGGGATGTCACTTCATTCTTTCATGGCGTCCTTTTGTACCTCTATCCCTCCATCCCCTAATCTCTCCATCGGCCTGATTCTTCCTCTCGAGGGAGGAGAGGAAGAGCTCGGTATATATTCTCCCTCTGAAGTCATCCCTGCTCTCGGTCCCCCCCCCCCCCATGTTCTCTCCTTCTATTCCCCTCTCCTCCCTAGAAGGTGTCAATGCAGAGCGAGCAAGAGAGAGGGAGATGGAGAGAAACAGAGAGAGATAGGAGAGAGAGATATATTTAAATAGAGAGAGAGAGAGAGAGAAAGCTGTCATGCAGTGGTTGAGATCTGGCTCCTGCCTCTCTGGCTGCCTCTGAAGGGAACGAGCGTTGCGATGCTGTACTCTGGGACGTGGAGATGGAGAGGCGGAGGACTGGAGGAGAGACAGCGCCATGCAGGCAGGCGTGTGAACACAAACTCATGCACATGCACACTTACGCACACGCAAACATGCACACACACCCAGACAAACTCACGCACAAGCACGCTTACAATTGCGAACGTACACACACTTACACTTACACACACACATACACCCAGAAAGACACTTTACTGTCAGCGCAGTTGTCAGAGTGTAAAATCGTCCTGTACCTGGTGACATTGAGGCAGGAGGGGGAACGAGGCAGGTGTCAGTGGAACCCATGATTCCGCGACGCAACCTCTCAATTATGCGTTGGCTTGGAAGAGATCATCCTGGCCCATTGCTCACGTGATGGCGGGGTGTTGGAGAACAGGCTCATCTCACCCTGTGTCAAATGAGGGAACTGCAGGTTTGAGTTGCTGCCAACGTTATTTAGTTGTCTGGGTGTGTATATTTATACACAAAAACATATACATAACCATAATCACGCCCACACACACACATACCACAGGGTTACCAGAATTAACATTTTACTCATGTGGCCCATTGCCAAGGGATTTGCGAATACAATTTGAAAATGTTTACAGACGGATTTGAGTAAAAAGGAAAAACTCAAAAAAATAACTTCCATATAATCACCCTGCTGCTACAGTGAGAGTGTTGAAATCCCTCTTCGGCTCTGGCGTATTGTTTGGTTTAGTGCCTGGGCAGGAGAGAGACAGCCCCATGGCAGAATGAAATGCTGAGATGATTTGACCCTAGCTCACATCCCATAATGCCACACTCACCCGGTGTTTGCTTTGCCTCTGTCAAGAGCTCATTGTAACACTTTTGCTGCAATGCACTGTTTCCAAGACACCGTTGTCACTGCTGACAGCGCCTCATTTTCCTAGATTAGCCCTCGTTATTACGCTCACACACACATTCGGCTGCTTCTTGATTATTCTACAGTATTGTAGATTAACTGTACACACGCCAACATTATCAAACCAACAATAGCTCATTAGGATAAGAGGGGAAGGTTTTTTTTCCGGTTTTGAATATATGTAATAAGATTGACGGTGTACGACACCCCTTCTGTTGTCTCTAATGAACCACGAGGGACTCCCTATGCATCATCAACATTTCCGTTCCATTCTGCTTTGCAGGCCTCCTACCCAGCAACTGGCAGTGCACTCCAACATGGCCGCCAAAGCCCCAGATTGGCAGTCGGGATAATTACAGCACTTATAATTTGTGCCGACTTGATCTCTCGTCTTGGCCCCCTTCAGTCAGGCAGACGCAAGAGTTGGCGTGTGTAAACGGCCCGTGTGTGTGTGTCTGTGTTTGTCTGTGTGTGTGTGTGTGTGTGTGTGTGTGTGTGTGTGTGTGTGTGTGTTTGTCTGCCCGTGCAGCCTCAAATTAGTTAATTGCCAACTTGTACAGCGAACTCGGAAAGGAGAGATAAATATGCATCGCCTTCTCAACCTTTCCCTTCCTGCTCGCAATCTTTCTAGCCGCGTGATAGCACCTGATTTCGCTGTTCACATTTCTTCTCTCGCTCGTTTTTTTCGAGTTCCGACGTGTGTGTGTGTGTGTGTTGTGCTCTGGAATTCACCCCTGTCGTGAAGCACACAGAAGAGAAGAGAAAAGCATCTGTTATTTACACTCCTTATAAGAGTGTAAGTAAAATATGTTCTTCTCAACATAAAATCCGTAAAAAAAAAGTAATTCTTAACGGATATAACGGACGCAAACCAATACCTGTCTTAATCCACAACATCCCATTCAGTAAACATATACCACAGCTACTATTACAAATTCCATTGCTTTTCGTACAAAAAGGTTCCAATGCAGTGGTCTCCAACAATCAGCTCCAGAAATACAGAGAATGGATCACAAAGCTGAGGCATGAGACATTAACAGAGAGAGCAAAAAAAAAACACAGCTTAAGAAGACTCCACTAGTGGAATATAGAGTTTCCCTCAGAAGTGCATTTATATTAGCCGAGCATCCAAGAAAATATTTTATGAATATTTTACGAGGGAGGCATTTCACGACAGGGGTGCACACCGCGGCACAACAACATGTTTGTCTTGAACACAGTACCAGTCCGAATAATTTCACAACAATCATGGCACTGGAGCCGCTGGAGGAAAGTGTTGCTATCCGTACCGTTTTAAAGGATGTAGAAGGCATACTATTAGTTATTGAGAATCACAAACGTGAATCACTGAACGGTCTCCTGGGGCTGTCTTTGTACTGGAACAGAAATAAGGAAAGCTCCTTTAAACCTATACTCTCACTACAATTCCCTTCTGTTCCCTCCGTCTGCTCTCCGTATCCCCAAACCCTTTGCTGGGCTAAACTCTCGTGTGTTCCTCTCTCCTCCGTGTATGCACACAAGAAACAGGAGGACATCACATATTGTGAGCTCTCACTATGAAATCCCCTAGCAAGTTCTCCAAAGCATTACCCGTGGTTCTTGTTACTGAATGGCTTTAACAACCACAACTTTTTTTTAATCATTTGGTGTTTGCTTCAACACACACTCCTGTGGACCCAGAGGGGAAAACAGAATGACCTGATCATTCATAAAGCAGGGCTGTCTCAGTGCCAGCTGGACTCGACCTTTACACACTGTTCTCAGTGTGCTACATGCTACATTATGGATGACAGTGGGCCTTGTGTGTGTGTGTGTGTGTGTGTGTGTGTGTGTGTGTGTGTGTGTGTGTGTGTGTGTGTGTGTGTGTGTGTGTGTGTGTGTGTGTGTGTGTGTGTGTGTGTGTGTGCGTGTGGGCTTTGAGACCTTAATATAATGTCATTGTCTATTATAATATAATGTCGTGCTATTTCCTTCAAATTTAGGATGGTGATGATAACGATGATGAAGATGTGTGGTGAAGTGAGGGGTTAACGTTTCCTTATTTCACCTCGATCACCAAACGTTATCTCACCTCTTCAGGCTGGCTGGCCCAAATTAAACTGGGATCCCTGGGTAAGAAAGAGTCTAATTTCTGCTTCTAAAAAGGGAATAGTTTAAGAAAGAGGACCCCGGGGCTTGAAGAGAACTGAAAAGCAGGGAAAGTGTGCCACGGAAGCGGAGCCCCCCCCTGGTCTCCCTGTGGTTTATTCCTTCTCCCTCCATCCCTGTCCTTGAATCAGAGTCCGACCTCACCCCCTCTCTCGCCCCGCTCTCTCTCCCCCTCTCTCTCCCCTGCCCGTCTTCCTTGCCCTAGGCATCTGAGTAGATGGCATGTAGGGAACAAGGGGTGGAAGTTTGTGCCTGAGGTGAGCTGGGCTTTTCCCTTACCCCCCTCTTCTACCATAGATATATAATTTTGTCATTTCTCTATTACTTCTTACTTTCTTTAACTTTTCCCTTCTGGGGGAAAAGAAAAACATCAGTGTCGACCGACGCAGAGTGACAGGAGACATGGTGAGGAATAGAGACCCTCACTAGAAGAAAGGTACAACTAATGTTTTTTCTGTCATTTTCAGCCCCCCCCCGCTTTTAACAGACTTGTCTTGACAAGCGTTTGAAGTGTAAGTCTGTGGCAGGGGCAGCTGGAGGCTCTCTCTCTCTCTCTCTCTCTCTCTCTCTCTCTCTCTCTCTCTCTCTCTCTCTCTCTCTCTCTCTCTCTCTCTCTCTCTCTCTCTCTCTCTCTCTCTCTCTCTCTCTCTCTCTCTCTCTCTCTCTCTCTCTCCCTGTCTCCCTCTATCTCTCACTCCCTGTCTCCCTGTCTCCCTCTCTCCCTCTCTCTCTCCCTCTCTCTCTCTCCGGTGCACGTCGGACAGGCTTTGATAAGGCCACATCCAGAAAGGGCACTGCTCAAGCCAAGCAAACCCCACAACTTGACTCTTCTACTTGGGCTGCGCTTCCAGCGTGAGGAGCCCATAAAAACCATTAGTTTGTTGTGGCTGCCCTTTTCCTTAGCTCCCTGGAGTGTGTGTGTGTGTGTGTGCGCGCGCGTGTGTGTGTGTGTGTGTGTGTGTGTGTGTGTGTGTGTGTGTGTGTGTGTGTGTGTGTGTGTGTGTGTGTGTGTGGAGGGGGGAGATTGAGAGTTGAAGCTGAAGTCTGTCAGCGGCTGTTCTTTATTAAACTGTCTTGCGTGGACAACCTCGACAAAGACCGCATCGGCCAGCGCTGGAAATATCACGAGATAATCACTGGATTTGTTTTCTGAATGTCAATGAAAGGCTTAAAAAAAAAAGGAAGGGCTTTTTGATGTTGGAGTTAACAAGATAAAAGCGCGTATTGTTCATGGTAACTGCAGTGGTCTGATTGGCTTCTGTACACACACACACACAAACACACACACACACACACACACACACACACACGCGCACACACACACACACACACACACACACACACACACACACACACACACACACACACACACACACACATACAAAGAACCACATACTCGTATTCCCCAACAATCATTGCTAATATTACACGACGGCAATTTGTGGTTCTTGGTGAAGAGTGGGGGAGTGAAAGGTAGAGGAAACAGGGACAAGCGAATAGAGGGAATGAGAAAGGAGATGAGGGGGGGGGGGTTATCAGATAGGACGGAAAGCAACAGCTTGAATGATGTAACCATGGAGACAAGACTCCAAAGCTTAACTTTGCTCCAGGGTAGAGCAAGAAGTGTGAGAGACAGGCAGACAGGAGATTGAAAAACGATATCGACTGACCACATTCAAAATCTAAAAAGAAACCCTTGAAAAGTCCCGGAGAGAACATGTGCCTGAACGCGTTCAGGCTCCGGTGTGATTGAAAGGCCACAATGCTGACCCCGCAAGCCCAGCAGAACCACCGACACGCCAGATAAGAAATGAAACCGGCTAGCGTGACATCCAAGATATTCCCCAAATGTTCACTCCACAAAACACACAAAAATGTTTTGTTTGTTTTTTCTTGCTTTTTTTAATATACCGTACATTTGTTCTTATAGGAAGCATTTGGTTTGGAACCCGTTCAGATGCATTTTGCGGTTTTGTGCATTTGTGTTGTCCAGCTTAATGTTTGTGCATTGTCTTTAGTATGAGTTGCGTCAAGAGTAGATGATAGCGAGCGACTCAATAAGGCATTCGCTCATCTCGATTGTTTCGTACAAAAATACACTTCTGGTATGTTCGAAATACTTTCAAAAATTCCAGAAATGTTGTGGATTCTGTGTCATATCAAGGTGCATTCACACCGTTGTTGTCCAGGAGACCTTGTGACGACTGCTCATCTCATCTGCGGGGAATGTACTCAGAGCCTGCCAAACAGCCAGACCAGGGTCGGTTTATCCACAAAATGAGACGCAAGGAAGAAAAAGGCTATTTATTTTTATTGTGCTCATTTAATTTCCGACAAGAAAAAATAAATAAAAAAAAGACCCCAACACTGATCCTTAGATTCCATGTCTTTTTCACCTCAGTATCTCCCTCTTTCTCTCTCCATCCCTCCACCCCTCCACCCTCACATTTCTTCACTCTGTTCACACTTCTCCCGCTCCCCTCACTCTCTCAATAAATTCCCATTCAATAAAACAGCAGGAAAAAACGTCCCTGCTTTTACTCCTCGCAGCAACTCTACTTTCCACTCTCTGGTACCTCTACTTTGTATTAATATATATATATATGTATAAATGTATACTTATTAGTCTTTTTTTCCCTCCCTGCTACAACACAACTCCCCATCACAACCTCAAAGACCAGCAGTGTGGACGAAGGGTCAGTGTTGACCGATTCCCTTTTCTCTTTATTACTGTCGGGTTTCTAGACTGTAGCACTGCTACTCAGATACATGGTAAATACAGGCCACTGTTCCATAAATGAAAAGGATATAATAAACCACAAGAACATAACCCCAAAAACAAAATGAGTAGTTTAATACATCGCTACATCGACATTACTGTTATTCAAAGAAAGCTTGAGTGATGCTTTAGGATCAAGCAGTTGAAAAGAAATGTAAACAAAACGCAGACAGGAAAGTAGGAGTAAAGAAATCAGGAGAATTTACCTTGATTTCAAAGCAATGCTCAAGTTGGAAAAGATTAAAACAAAATCAAATGTGTTTTTTTTATTCTTTTCTTTTAAGGCTGTTGTTTGAGTTAAAGCCACAATCCAGGACATAATTGAAAAAACCAAGCCTAGCTTCTAAATAAAGAGTTAGCCTATAGATCCAGGTTACTTCTAAATGAAGGTTTAGCCTTTAGACCGAAGTTGCTTCTAGATTAAGTTTTAGCCTTAAGACCAATGTTGCTTCTAAAGGAAGGTTAAGCCTATAGAGCAACATTTATTCTAAATGAAGGGATAGCCTATAGACCAAGGTTGCTTCTAAATGAAGGTTTAGCTTTGGGACCCAGGTTGGAAGCACAACCTCTGCTCTCAAATGTAGGATCCACACACATTTCACGCACACGCACACGCACACGCACACACATCCAGACACCCACACACCCACACAAATACGCGCACGCATACACACAAACATGCACAGGTTTGTGTGTGTGTGTGTGTGTGAAATACAAATGTTAATGGTTTTCACACACTTTTACAAGCTTTTTAGCGGTGCTAGATGCAGCTGTGCTGGTTTTACTAACCCGTGATTATGGCTTTAACTGGCTTCAATGAGTCTTGAGCATTCGGAACTCAGTAGCAGATTATTATAAAATGTTTTATACAGTGTTTGAATTCACCAATATAACCCTTTTGCTGGTACACCAGCTCATATAGACGTTTTTATATTTTATTTATATATCTACTCCTTATAACATTAGCTCTTGGGTCAACCCTGCGAAGGAAACGCCATTTCATCTATTGACACTTGCAATGTGTAATACTTTGTAAGATTGAAAAAAGTTATCGAGTTGAAATGTACTAGAACACATCCCCCTTTGAACTCTGCTATAATTCGATTTTTAGCAGTTTTTCTTTTTTACAAAATGAACAGCATGTATATTTTTTTTTTGTATTGGTTCAATTGAAATGTTTGAGTCTCCCGTCCCTGTAAGCCTCTCTTTGAAGAGCATTGCCGATAGGGATAAGATTGTGGTGTTAATCATGTCTCTCTAGCTCCTGTTAGGGTCCTTCACAGTTCAAACCTGCTGGATACTGCAGGATCCACATTATTTGCTTGTGTTCAATTAGAATTCACCTGCAGCTGTTTTACTGCAACCATGTCTAGTCCGACCATATTCACTTTCTGCGTGATCTGAATAAGTTAATAATAGAGTGGAAATCAAAGCTACTTATACTGAGACAGGAGACCAGGTGTCCGGGGCCAGAATTTTGGAGATTTTTAAGTTGTCCGTGAAGCAGAAGTGTTCCTCTTACCAGATAACCAAATAGCAAGTAATCCTCTGAACGTATCAAGACACTGAGTTAAATACAGCTTTTACATCAGAAATAAAGTTCCAGCTGATAACGTTTTATTACACAAAGAATACATTCATTTAGCCTACGTGTGTGTATGTCTGTGTGTGTGTGTGTGTGTGTGTGTGTGTGTGTGTGTGTGTGTGTGTGTGTATCTGTGTGTGTGTCTGTGTGTGTGTGTGTGTGCTAGGGTTTTAGAGTAGTTACGCAGGGGGGTGAGGGTGTATAAATAGTGTGGGCCGGTCTGGGGGACACGAGAGGGAATCCACTACCACAGTACTTTGGTCTTAGAAATGATTGGAGGAGAGAAGAGAGTTAGCAGTTAGCCAATGGCAATGATTCATCTTGTGCAAATAGTCGTTTGTTTTGGCAAAATGAACTTATGTGGAGGAGACGAGGTCTGTTATTAAACGTATTTAAAAAACCCTTTCAAATACTCTGTGAGTTATCAAGGTGGACCTTGCACAGTGGCACCAGAGGAATCCAAAAGACGCGGTTACGGTGGGAGATGTGAGGAGAGAGAGAATGGGGGACTGTGGGTAAAGCACAGTGAAGCTACAGTGTATTCGGAAATGAGTTTTAGGCTTTTTTCTCTTGTTAAGACGTTTTCTGATTTCGAAGAGTGCAGATATGTTGCCCCCCCATAGGAGTTGAAGACATTCATTTGAGGATCAGAATTATTTTTTCTCTTCTCGCAATTATCGAGTTTTTCAAAATCAAAAACGTACAATTATCAGTGAGTTAAGCAGGTAAACTAACGTTGGGTATACCGGAAAAGTCTGAAAGATTCCAAAAGCACGTTGTACAAACAAAAGAGTCCCCTCTGGTGCAAATATATAGAACTGCTCTGACAGTCTTCTGTACAGCACTTCCACGCCAGAAGATGGGAAGCGGTACAACAAAAGTTTGGAGTTCTGTTGTTTTTTTTGTCAACAAGACTATGGAAAGTAGCGTCTGCTGGGCTCAGAGCAGAACACAACGACTCCGTCTTGGCTGGAAAAGGAAAAGAAACAACTAAAATGTCCGCCGGTGTCCGTCAGACTCTGTTTCGCGTGTATGTCGTCCTCGGCATCCGAGGATTAAAACAGTCAAAACACAGTCACACGACAGAGCCATGCCATATTCAAATAACATAATAGTAAGGATGAGGATTGTAATAAGAATAGTAATCATAATTATTATAATAGTAATAACAACATATCATTCTACAGTGTGTTTTTTTTTTTGTTCATAGTTCGTTCTAGAAAAACAGTGACGAGGAGGAGGGTGTTGAAGCACAGTAAATCTTTTGTTTTTCCCCCCCTTCAGTGTTTTGGCACATGATGCTTTCTCGCTATGGATCACCACCACCTTCCTCGTCCCAGGGGACCCAACCCCTGAATGTATCCCCCACGATGTCTCCCCTAAGAAAATTACAATCCATGGTCTTTACAAATGTCTGGTTTTTGTAATGTCACAGCACTAGCATGGAGTTATATAGAAGAAGAATCGACCCCCACTTTGATTCACCGTTCTCTAGTTAAAATGGCAGCCGTTCCTCCCTGCCTCAAAGTGGAGCAATGAGAGTGTGACGTTATTCTGTCACACGTCAATCTCCAAGGCGGGACCAGAACCGGAGGTTGTGTTACGGGTACAGGTTGCCTGCAACTCTTATTGTTTCTGCTTATGTTGGTGTTGGTGTTTTGTTTTGTTTTTCCGTTTTTTTCTTCTCCCCTTCAAAACCCTAGTGTAACAATACAAACAGCTACATAATTCTGATCTATACTTTTCATTACATTACAAAAAAAATTCATAAGTGGGTCATAAAGTTAACAGATTTCTCGTTCAATATCGTAAATATATTACTTTGTTCCATGTTCTCAGAAGCAAAGGCTTGTTGTGTTGGCTGTGTAGCATGTGTGTGTGTGTGTGTGTGTGTGTATTTGTGTTTGTGTGTACTGTATACAACTGGCGCTTGTAGGCGCCGTCTACATGTGTTAATTACGTACCTACATGTCTTTTTTTCATATGTGTATGTGTGTGTGTGAGCGAGAAAATAATGTACGCCGATATATATATGTATATATATATATATTTACTAATTTCCAATTCTCAACGGCTATCCATTCTGGGGTTGGACTCAGGCTTTCTGCTGCGCGGACACACCCTTCCAGTAGTCCAGTATGTCGTGCAGGTCCTCGTCCTTGGCGAACTGCACCTTCCGCCTCAGCGCGTGTCCCGCCGCCACATAGCCCTCCTCCTCCATGGAGGCCTGCCGGTGCCTCTTGCGGTGCAGCTTGAAGCGCTCCCACAGTCCCAGGGTGGGGGTGCACAGGAGCCCCTCGTCCTCCTCCTCGTCTTCCTCGGGGCTGGAGCAGTAGCTGAGGTTGTGGTACTGGGGCGAGAGCGGGTAGTGGGGGGACAGCTGGGCGTAGGCCAGCTGATCCCGATGCTTGGCCTGCCTGCTGAGGCTGAGGGGGTCCAGGACGGCGGGGTTCCGCCCCCCCGTGTGGTGGTGCAGCTCCTGCATGACCTGCGGGTGGTGCTGCGGCTCCTGGAGGTGCTGCTGGGACCCGGGGTAGGAGTGGCGGTGCTCGTTGTACTGGCGGATCCGCTGGGCCTCGGCCCGGAGGATGGCCGCCGCCGGGATCACTGTGCGGCCGCCGTCCCCCCCGCCGCCGCCGCCGCCGCCGCCGCCGCCGCCGCCGCCGCCTCCGCCTCGATCGCCTCCTCCTCCTCGATCCCCTCCTCCTCGATCCCCACCTCCTCCTCGATCCCCTCCTCCCCGCTCACCTCCCCCCCGCTCCCCGGGCGAGGTCCTCTCGATGTAGCGCGTCTCGGAGGAGTGGTAGCCGCCCTCGGAGCGGAAGGAGCGCGGGCTGCGGGCGGAGCCCGGGGAGGAGGAGGTGCTGGGCCGCTTGGAGGGGGCCGGGGCCTCCATGCTGTGGTGGCGCTGCAGCGACTGGTGGTAGCCCCGGCCTCTCTCCTCTCCCTTACCGCCTCTCCCCCCTTTGTAGACCGGGGAGAGGAACTCCCCGCCGCCGCCGCCGCCGCCGCCGCGCTCCCCCCTCTCCGCCCCCTGCTCTGAGAGCAGCACCAGCTGGGGCTCGGCGTTGGAGACGGAGCCCCCCCCCGCCGTGGAGGGGGACTTCATGGCCTGCTGGTAGGGGCTGGAGTCGGACTTGAGGGCGTCGATGCAGTTGTTGATGATCTGGTTCACTTTGTCCACCTCTTTGGCGATGGTGGAGATCTCGGCGACGGAGCCCTGGGGGTTTTCCTGCGGCGAGTCTCTCTCTCGCTCTCTCTCCCGCTCTCTCTCCCTCTCCCGCTCCCTCTCCCTCTCCCGCTCCACACCAGACCCCCTGACCTCCATATAATTGAGCTTGGTGGGCTTGTGCACCGGCGTCTCGGTCACCTCCTGCAGCTTGTACGGATCTATCTCCCCTCCCTTGGGCATGTAAGGCATCCTGGAGAGACTCTCACCCGCCAGCATCTGCTTCTGGGAAAGACCCCCTCCTCCGCCCCCTCCTTCTATATCCCCACCTCCGCCGTATTTGAGCTCGATCAGGGTCCTTTGTATCCTGTTCATCTTCCTCTCCTTGGCCTCCATCATCCTCTTCTTCCTCAGACAGTGCACCACCAGGCCCAGGAAGAGCAGCATGCCGAACAGGCAGCCCAGGATGGTCATGATGTAGTGGGTGGCCGACGACTGGTTGGCTCGGCTGGTGGGGTCGATCCGTCGTCCGATGGGGATGGTCAGGCAGGTGTGGTTGACGCGCAGCGAGTTCCGTATGGACGCCACGCAGTACGTGTAGTCCGTGTGGGGCTTCAGGTTCTTCAGTTCGATGTCCTCCCTCTGGCTCTTCAGTGTGCGGATGTCCGTGAAGAAGCTGTTGTTGTACAGCACCAGGAGGTACATCTTCCGGTAGGGGTGGGGGATTCGCACTGTGATCACGGCGCCTAAAGGCAAGATCTGCTTGAGTATCATGACGGGGTTGGACTCGGTCAGGACGGGGCTCAGGCTGATGGTGTCGTCCGGAGGGGTGCCCGAGTAGCAGTCCTCCAATCCGCACGGCGTCAAGATGTCAGGGGACATGGTACTGCTGTCGGACTGGTCGATCACAAAGTCAGGGGTAACGCTGCTGTCGATGTCCGTGCAGACGATACTGAGCATGTGCAGAGAGTTTCGGTAGGCAGGCATGCGGGGGTTCTGGCTGAGGAGGTTGTAGCCGGCGAAGCCCGCCGGGGAGTCGCACACCATCCTCTCGTTGGTCCGGTTGGGGAAGTTGGAGAGCCAGCGAAGGAAGCCCAGCAGCTCACAGGAGCAGTTGAAGGGGTTTGTGTACAGTTCACACGTTGTCAGCTTGCTGAGCCCCGAGAACAAACTGCCATCCAGCACCTGGAGCCTGCAAAGAGGAACCAGGGGAACGGTTTCAGCTCTGAACTCTATGAACCACAATCACCGATGAGTTGTAGTCATGAAAACTATTTCAATGAAATGTGAACTAATCCGAGGAGAAACATGCAGTTCCTCTCTTTCTCAGGATTCTATGTTTTCTCATCACACACATGCTTCACACATGCTGCCATGCCAGTACCTATTCATGGAGAGGTCTATGTTCTCTATGTTGACACACTCCCAGAAGGTGTTTGGGCTGACGCTCTCGATGAGGTTGGCCTGCAGGTAGAGGTACTGCAGCTTCCCCAGGCCACGTAGCATCCCCTCCGTCAGATTCCTCAACTTGTTAAAGCCCATCTGGAGGACCTGTGAGCACAAAGACAAGTGGGATTATTGTAATCCTCCAGGAGCTAGCCAACATCACCCTGCATCAGCCTGCATCAGCCTTTACCAGCGTTAAGCAGGTGTAACATTCACAAACAGAAACACTCGCGCGCAATCCTCCATGTTTCACATGCTGATCTAAGCCTCGGCGGCTATACTCCGACTCGGATGTTTGTTGTTCACAATTTCCAATTCTGGCCGAGTTCCAGTACTTGCAGGCAGTAGATGTGTACCGATGCCAGCTCCTCATTGCCCTGCTCTATTCGGAATTTGCGAAAATGGTCCTTAGTGGGTGCATTCTGACAAGATATTGCTGTGTGTGTGTGTGTGTGTGTGTGTGGGGCTTTGCATATATTTCCACATATACATGTTTATTTTTCACATCAAGTGCATGTGTGCATTTCTGAGCTCATCCAGTCACTGACCTGCAGGTTGAATTGTGCCGAGAATGCTCCGTCCTCCACATAGCTGATGTCGTTCTTGGTCAGGTTCAGGTAGGTTAGGTTCCCAAAGCGGCTCAGAGAGGAGTAGTGGACCGACCGGATCTTGTTCTCGTTCAGCCTCAGATCCACAATGGTGCTGTTGACATTTGAAAGGGAGGTGAAAGGTTTTAGAAGGTGGGATCACCATCCAGGGTCACACTGCTAAGAATTTGACTGTAAAAAGCTCCCGTTTCGGGTTATATTTACCTGTTAATGTGCGGGGGAATGGCCTCGTAGGGGGGCTGGTTCATACTGCAGATGGCCAGCCACACAAAGCCCTTCTCCCCCTCGATCAGCCAGCAGTCCGCCGATGCCGTCGGCAACCGCATGATTGACAGCAAGCTGAGCCAATAGAGGAAGGTGCCGGCGGCAGACAGGACCACCGATGATGAAGCTGCAGAGTATCTGTGGTGGGGTGAACCCGCCGCTTGGGCTGCCCGCAGTGCCTTGGCGGTACCCATTACAGAGAGACGTCTGGGGGGTAGGTCTGATATCTAAGGTCTGTAGTTGCAGGTGGATCCCATCTAGGAAGAGGGCTCAGGGGCGGGTTGTATATATAGGGTAGCTCCTGTTGCTAGGGCCTGCTCGTTGAAACTGCGTTGGAGCCGAGCAGCGCACAGCTCTGTTATACAGCTTCACTGTGCCTGGCCTTCCTAGTATGCTGAGATCTTTATTGTATTGCAACTGCTGTTTATCTGTCTCTGGTCGGAACAATAAGGTGGATCAAAGGCAAAATGGACATGGACAGGGATTGGGTCCCTCATTGGCAGTGAGCTTGTGTTTGGGGGAACCTTGCTATGGTTTAATTATAGGAGGGTCACATTTGATTTGTCTTGTATATACTGGCAGGTTGGACTTTCCTCTTCCTGGTGCCAGATTGGCTGTTGCTCATGTCCTCTGTGGCCATCTGCATCTCCGATTGGACAAGTGTCCCCTTTCTTTCTTCCTCATTCTTCAGCGTTTCCGACACTGTGTAAGACCAGGGCCTCTGGAGAAACACCAGGTCCCTGGAGGAAAGGGTAGATAGAGACGGGAGAGCGAGAATATTACAGCATTTTATAACAGGGGTAGAAAACTGCAGCACAGTGTTTTGGAGACGGCAACAAACCTGACCCTATTAACTGCATGATGAAACGGATGCAGAGAAGTCAAGTACACACACAGACGCACACACACACACACACACACACACACACACACACACACACACACACACACACACACACACACACACACACCTGCACCCACACACACACAACACACACACACACACACACACACACACACACACACACACACACACACACACACACACACACACACACACACACACACACACACACACACACACACACACACACACACACAGTTCTGCAGTTGCACAAACTTAATCTTAATCTCTGCTACATCATTCACTGAAAAATTTGTATTACACACTGATAATATCAAGGATGCAATAATCTCCCGATACAGATATCTGCATGTTAATTCAGAATCTGTGCACAACAGGACAAGATTTTGGTATGGGAAGTGTACTTGTTTTCGGTATGTTGTTTGAGCAATGTTGACCAACTGGGTTTGAGCGGTCTTTCGTTAAACATTTCCTACAGATAGCAACTGCCTCAGCTATCGTCTGATGACGGCTCCACTTTTCATTAGCTTTGACATCTGTTTAGAGAGATTAGCCAAAATGTTGTCTGGAGCTGAAACGCCTACAAAATAAATGTATGTTTGTGTATTCTGTGGAGAAACATTGGGCTTGGCTGCAAAAAATACCCTGCTGTGGCGAAAGTTGCAAATTGGACTATGAACATTGACCGGAATAGGAATAGGAAGGAAGACTTGGTACGGATATCCGTGATCTGTTATCCGACTACACCGGAAGCCCGGAATTATTTCCTGTGGTTCCCGGCGGTAAGTCGTCGTAAGAAAATCGCCAAAGGCCACGGAGATTAGGGACGGACACAACTCGCTTTTCTCTTACATGACCTTCATTTGGGAAAACGTATGTGAATTATCTCGATCTGAATCGTTTATTTTTTCATGCATAGTATATAGCTATAAATAGCAATATACATTGCTGTATACAATACCATGTTGCATTTTATACAATACAACATGGTATTGTATACAAACAATAAATCATTTAGAATTGTCTAGCCACGGTGCGCTGGGTCGAGTTACAGGGACTCAGCCCCTCCCGACCTTCATTTAAAGTGCAATGTCAATTCCCCATGGATGGAAAGATCACAGGAGAGAACATTGGCTGACTAATATTGTTGGATGTGTTTTCAAATTTAGCTGGCCCTGTAGGCAGGACTGGAAATTAAGCTTGCCGTGAGTACTTTACATATCAGGGGGTTTAATGTGGCGGGAGGCCTGCCATGCATCAACTCCTCTCTCTCGGTTGCGTCTCGCCCTTCCACTAATCGTTAGCTAATCGCGAATAATTCATTAGCTTTACCGCTAGGCTTATGCATGGCTAAGAAAAAGGATGATGGATGAAAGATAATTTGTTATCGGCGAGTAGGTTATGGATTTAGAGGCTTGATAACCTTGTTGATGGGTCAGTCCAAGCAGCCCAGCCTTCTGCTAGGGACTGCAAGCGCATAGACCGCTCTCCACAGAAGAGGAGATACAGGAATGTGTGTTTTGTGATATGAACGTACGTTTGTTAAAAAGGTGACCAGGTCATTATCATCAAAATGAGGAATTAATTAATTAATGAGTGTGTGTTGATGACGGTTGGTTTAAGCAGCCTTACCTGGCCAGAGTCAGACAGATTGGACTCTGGGGGCTGGACGAGGCTGCACAACTGTTGCGTATCGCGCAATGAATGTGTTATAGGGAAAACCAGCCATCACCACCACTCACTCGGGGAGATCTCTTGCATGGCAACATGTAGCACCATTGTCTGCAACCCTTACAATAAACTGGTTTGAAACATCACTAACATGCGTCCTTGTCTGTAGGAGCCCACTAAAAGTCACCAAGGTGGAGGGTGGCAGCCACCTCAGTGGCGTTTCGCTACACTGCTGCCCAAACCACTGAGAACTCAGGGGGGCTTTCGGAGTACGCACTGGACCCCAGAAGAGGAGGGGGGGGGGGGGGGGGGGGGGGGAGGCAGCACAGCAGACCCTAACCCTCCTGCATCCAGCCTGCAGAAGCCCAGGCACTAGCCTCCCCTCTGGCGGCGGCCAGCACAGCACCCCAAGGCCCCATGCTCTGAAAGGGAGATGGGCCCTGTCCTGTCCGCCAGGGAGAGGGGGGGGCCTCATAGTAGACCATGCCATGTCCATGTCCAGTCAGCAGCCCAGGCCTCCGGTCTCCAGGATGGAGGGGGAGGGTCCATGCGACACGGTGAGGTTCGCAGGCAACGACACATGACGATGGTGCTCCATGTTGCCATTCCGGAGAGTTTGTGTGGTGGTGACGGCTGGTTTAACCTGTGCACATTGATTACTCCATGTGCAACAGGAGTATAGCCTCCCCCAGCCCCAGAGTCCAATCAGTCTGACTCTCGGCCATGTGAGGCTGCTTAAACCAGCTGATTCCTCTCAATTAAAAATATTATTTTGATGTATTCATCTCATCTTTCTGATGAGATATGAGACTAAATACTGTGCATACACTTGTGCAGCACAAAAGATAATTTATCCTTTGGCACTTCACGAGTTTGCATTTTTGTGATAATATGAAGTCATCCAGTACTATCATTTGATTAATACTCCACTTGGAACAAAGGAATAGAAAACATTTGTACCGTGACTCCTACCCTTGTGTATTACTATAAATAGAGTTAGGATCAGGGCAATGAGAAGAGACAGGGCCTGTTTTCTCATAATCCACCTATGGTTATGATGCCCACACACTGATTTTAGTTATTTCCACTTTGGGTTGTTCGCTTTTTCAACCCACATGTGTTTGCATCCCAGTTATATTCTGCAGACACATAGACAGTGTTCAAACCACTGCAGGTATGCACACACGTACACACTTACATTCTCACAAAGAAATAAAACCCACTCTCTCACACACACAAACATGCAAGCAAACACGCATGCACGTGCAGGCACGTTAATTATTCTGCACTTACTGTCATGCACGCATACTCCCACATTGAAACACGTTTTTTAATTGAAAAAAACTCAATCTCGAACTGCAAACGAACACACACACACGCACGCACGCACGCACACACGCACACAAACACACACACACACATATTCCTTTACAATTCTGAGACCAATGCATTTTTTAATTGCAACCAGACAACCCCCCACGCATACATACAGATAAACACACACAAGCAACACACACACGCAACAGACATCCTTACGCTTACTTTACCGCACTTGAGGTTCACACACAGAGGCCGACACAATTTTAATTGCAAGAAAACAACACACACACACAAACGCACACACACACACACACACACACACACACACACACACACACACACACACACACACGTACACACACACACACACACACACACACACACACACACACACACACACACACACACACACACACACACACACACACACACACACACACACACACACACACACACACACACACACACACACACATTCCTTGAGCCCTCCATTAGCCCCTGGGCCCTGATAGCAGGGAGCTAACGATGGCAACAGCTCAGATACTGGATCTAATTAATTAATCTGCTCCAAATAAAACACTTCCTGCTCAAAAAAAAACCACCAGCTGATATCCAGCAAAGAGGGGACAGGAAGCCGTCCCGCGCTACGGTGGGGTGAAGTGTGGGCACAGAGAGTGGGGTCTGGTGAAGAGGAGGAGGGCGGGGAGGTTGAGGGGAAGGAATTGTGAGCAAGAGAAGAAGAGCCAAAACAATCAGCCCGGCCCAACCAGAACCTATGCATGTTCTCTCTGAGCAGGACACGACCCGCCGCCGTTGGCTGCCGTTATGGGGGCCCGGCTCAGTAGCTGCAGGTCTTCAAGGTGACACATCCAACCACCAGGTGTGAGTGTGATTAGCCGTTACAAGCCGTTTTGAAAATCGGCCTCTTCTGACATCACAAGAGGGCGTGTCCACCTAGATGTGTGCTGGATAGATCAGTCTACCAGCCCACCCTGTTGGAGTGTAGCAATCTATCCGTCCTACATCTACGTGGACACGCCCACTGGTGATTTCAGAAGAGGCGGATTTTCAAAACAGCTTTTAAGGGCTAAACCCCCCCACACCTGGTGGTATAATATGTCACCTTTAAGTAAGGTTTTAAAAATAAACTAACTGTTCAGGAATTATGCTCGGGATCTTACTGAACAGCCCAGTTGCCGCTCTCGAGGGATTCGCAAAGCAAGGGCGAACTACGATTAACCGGTGATCCGAACATATTAGATCCACTTCATGGATGATCTGTTCTACAGAATAACACACAGGATCATGAATAGTACAGAGCCAAAATTGTGTGTTTATTACCTCATTATGTATCACTGTGATTGACACACAAGGTTTAGGGTTACAATATTATAATAAATAT
>NC_079414.1:18937160-18939660 GCF_026213295.1 Gadus chalcogrammus | reverse complement strand
AGTGTGGTTAACATGCGGCGACAGACAAATTCTGCTTGACCTCTTTTTGTTCGAAGGGGAAGAAGAGAAAAAAAAAACGAAAACACAAAGCTCTGTGTTAGAGTCAAAGTCACCCGGCTGCTCTTGAAAATAACCTTTTAGCAGAGAGCGCAAATTCTCCCTCTCCCTTCATGCCCACGTATTTATATATTTATTAATACACGGGGCACCGGGCTGCCTTCTGCGTTCTCGTCTCGTCTCCTTTTTCTTTCCTGCTGATGAATGCAGAAACATCCGTTATTATCAAGCACCCCTCCGTTCCATCTCTCTTTGTCCCGCCGCCGTTTTATGCCTCATTTGCCGCCTCTCTCTCTCCACAACACCTCTCTTCCCCCAGCCGCCCTCCTCCCCGCCACCCTCCTCCACCGCCACCTCCTCGTCCTCCTACCATCCCCCCCCCCCCCCCCCCGGCCCCCGTGCCAGTGCCTCTCCCAGGGAGGCCGGGTGACTGATGCTCTGTGCTTACCTTGATAGCCCGGGCGCGGAGGTCTGGCGCTGGGGGGAAGGCAAGCACGAGAGTGCACGTGCGACACACACGACCGCGGCTGCTCTCTCAACGCGCTTTTCGCGAGCACGTGCGCACGCACACACCTCTGCGAACAAGCCTATACACCTGTGCACACCTGTGCTTACACAGACAAACACACAAACGTACGCTCACACATCACTGTTTCACACACACAAACATACACACAGACGTACCCATACTCACAGTTAAATACACACACATAAGGAGAGACTTAAATGCACACACACACACACACACACACACACACACACACACACATACACACACACACACACACACACATACACGCGCACACACAATGTATCACACACTCAGTATCCCACACTCACATAGACATTCACAACCAAAGAAAAATCCCAGACACTAAAATATACAAACAATCCCATAGGCCTTTGCATCCTTACAGAAAAACAGGTGTTCTCACACTCACTCCTCAAAAACTCACACACACAACGCAGACACACCAGTCAGACAACATGTGCACACAGCACCACGGCTACGTGCACAGGCTGCATTCCAATGCAAGGTTGACAATGCAACACCTGCCACGTCCCGTGATGGGAGAGCGAGATAAGCGCCTGAATGGAGTGATGATGATGATGGCACCGCAGAGACGAGGGAGTGGGTGACAGAGGAAATTGGCAAATTTGCATGCCAATGTGGGCACAGAATAGCACACACACTCTCGCCGATGCCGAATGTATTCAAAGCGTAATTACATGAAAAACTTATTTTTTTTCAATGACGTAACGGACGTCCTGTTTTCTCTGTTAACCGCAGAAAGCGTAGGCTGTAGGGTCGGAGACACGGGGGGGGAAGGTTGGAGTGAGGTACTCCTCAGTGAGGCTGTTTTTCTCTTTGTTCTTGGTGCTAGCATGTTCCCGTATAGTCAAGGCTTCAAATTAAAGGTTCAATTATATCGCTTTGTTCGGGAATGTTGTAGCTGAATATTCAGATGGGGCAGGTTAGGGAATTTTCCCAACTCGTCGTTTCAGCACATTTGTTGAATTTAGAACATGTGTTATAAAATATTATATTACAAAACGCAGCTCCCATTATGCACTTGACTACCCCTTTTAAAAAAAGGAAATACAGAAAGAGACTGAGTTTGTTATTGTGATTGTGCTTGTGGAGCACTTAGAGTTACTGAAGTTTCACTCATATTGATCGCCATGGATAAAAGCGTCTGCTAAATGACTCATGAAAATGCTAATGAATAGACATTGTGTCGTTGGAAGCTGTTTATATTTTTGCTTTGCGAAACAGACTTTTCAGAGCCTACATTTAAGGATTTTCACATCATTGAATTCTGTGGATTTCTTTGACGCGTTTGCTTGTAATGTTTTGATTAATAACTGCATCTCAGTGTCTCCTTTGTTGGATCTCTGTGAGTACGGCTCGGCAATCGAATATCGATACCGTAAATGCGAACCGCTGTGTACCAAAAACAGAACAAATTACCGCGTTACTGGTACGCACCGAGCAATGCCGGGGAAGTCTATCCTTCCATGAGGCATATTGATTCGTGAGCGAGCGGAGATGTCAAACAACCGTAGACGGCTTTGTATTGAATTAATCTTCTGCCAGTGGTTTGGGACTTCATGGAAAGAAGAATTACACAATCTGCTCTAGTTAGTGCAAAACTCCCTGTTCCCCAATGCATAAATCTCTCTCTCTGACACACACACACACACACAGAAACACACACACATACACACACACACACACACACACACGCACACAGTCACACACACACACACACAAAATAGACACACAGGCGCAGGGGAAAATGATGAGGTTGAAATATGCAATCAATATAAAAGTGAGTCATTTAGATTAGGGCAAAGAAACAGGGGGATGAGGAGGGGGAGGAGGAGGAGGAGGAGGAGGAGAGAAAGAGATGAAGCACGGCGGGCAGGTGGCGGATCAAAC
>NC_079414.1:18927479-18934979 GCF_026213295.1 Gadus chalcogrammus | reverse complement strand
TTAGTGCGTGTTCAATATCCCTCAGCTCTGGCTATCCCTTCGACCGACCGTTTGTAGCTATTAAGATTTATACACTTCTGTGACAAAAGACAATGCGCAGCAACGTCTAATACAGCAGCCTGTATACCACATCATTGATTTCATTGAGCCTTTTTATCCATAGCACACTGGTCACCATGCCCGTTAGCCACTTCCTTGAGCATAATGGAATATGCCTCTCTGCATTTATTAAAAACATATTGTGCATTCCGAACATATGGGAAACAGATTGGCCGTATTTGCCAGAAATTCGCTGACCTTTTCCCCCTGCGGGCCCAGAAAACAAAACAATGAAGGGGTATTTCGTTTGGGTTTGTGTGTGTGAGTGTGTGTGTTTGTGTGTGTGTGTTTTTTGTGTGTGTTTGTGTTTGTGTGCCTGCGTGCGTGCCTGCATGTATGTGTGTGTGTTTGTTGGTGTGAGTGTTTAGCGAGGCTATGTGTTTCTGTGCATGACAGAAAATAACAGTGATAAATATGTCAATTTTGAGTGCAAGCAACTGTGAACCAAAACAATTACACACAAGATTTATTGGAAAGGTTGCCACTCTGGAGCTATGTTTACGATCACATTTTGTCCAAGTAGGAGACAATTGTACGTCCATTTACTGAAAGATTCCACTGAGTTGGTATGAGATTATGTCTCTTTATTTTACACTTTGTTTGAGCCCCAAAGTTAGATCTCTGTCTCATAAAGGAAAAGGATTGCTTGGTTTCTACATGGACAAATACTAGACTTATGAAAAAATCAAAAAATCTAAGATCTCACAAAAGACAATGTTAATGAACTGCGCGTAGGAAAAACAATGTATGTATGATGCATTACTTATGATGGGCTACTCACTGTCCAGCACGATAATCGACGAATCCCCTCGCTTGAAGATTGTTTTCCAAGTTAAAGTAGTTCAAGAATGTGTCTTGCTCTGATTGAACCGAGATCTCTGACTGATCCTCAAAGCAAGAAGAAATTTTATTTGAGATCATATTTTTTGTGTGTGGGGGGGGGGGGGGGGGGTACCTTTAATCTATTTACCCAGCCAACTCATATTGCTCAATCATTCTTTAACATAAAGTGCTCTAAACCTTACAACACCAACTTACACATGCAAGCAAACGGAAAGAAGACCCATAGAGAAAGATAGAAATAAAACATCAAAAAGATGTGAACAGAGAAAGAGCGAGCAAGAGAGCAAGAGAGAGGGAGCAAGAGAGAAAGAGAGAGAGAGCCATAGACAGAGGGAAAATGTATGCCTGCCAAAGGCACTCTTCGGTCCAGCGGTGCATATATTTCAGGGATGCTATAAATGTCTGGAGGATATATGGACTGGGTCTGCGAGGGCTAGAGTAGGATGGCGGTGGAGGTGGTGGTGGGGGCGAAGGAAGCGGTGGCTTGGAGATGGAGGTGCGCGACTTGAGCATCTCAGCCCGAGATGAAAACAACCCACTCTGGAACCTTTGGAGCCTCTGAAACGACGGCCGGTTGCTGTCGTCACAAAAGTATGCATGTGTGTCTGTGTGTGTTTGTGTGTGTGTGTGGGGGGGTACTGAATACACGTGTGTGCATCAAATATGTATAGCCCATCTACCAGTAGACATAAAACATTTGCACGCGGCATGGTGAATATTCTATACATGTGTGCATGTGGTTAAAAATGAGTTGTGTGCATGTGTTTAAATATGAGTAGTGAGACATCTATTTTGTAACTCTTTATTTTAAGAGAGGGCGAGGGAGAGAGAGAGGGAGAGAGAGAGTGAGAGAGGGAGAAAATGACAGATCAAGCATTTTCATAGGCCACATTTCCTCCATCCCTACAGCATGAGTGGTGTAATAAATAAGAGGCTGCTAAGCCCTGGTCAGTCTGCCTATAGTATTATTGGTTCATACCCTGAGTTATATATATGCCAAATAGAGTTCAATAAGCGCGCACACACACATAGGCTAGATGATGCAAACACAAATCAAAGCCCCTTAGGCACAAACCCTATGTATTTCAATGGTATTTGTTGCTATCATTTATTAATTGCGCAAATATTGCGTAATAAATCTGAATGATGTTTTTGATTTTGAGTGGCTTTTTTGGAATGGGTTTTGTTGTTTTTTTAAAGAAAGTTTATATGGAGATTAAAGGCATACTTGTGACCGAAGTCTCACAGCGTTTATTTGATCAGATGTTTAAAACACTTTTATACAGAACAGGGGAGATTGCCTATTTATATTGTGCAGCCAAAGAAAGCCACTAATGAACTCATGTTGGGTTGAAACGAGAAACAAATCTGAGACAATTTGAAAAGAATATACACTGTGAAATTAGACAAGCCAGTCTTGAATGAAAAGCTGTTGTTATGGAAGGTATTTATAGGCACACATTTATGTGCCATTCGCTTCGCCTGCAAATAACACACACACACACACACAAACACACAAACACACACAAACACACACACAAACACACACACACACACACAATACATAAACAACGCCTACACACACACAGTACACCACAAAAAACACATACACATATAGACACACAGATTACACCACACAGAAATACACTACACACGGTACATCACACAAAACACATACACGCACACAATACAAAACATAAAACACATCACACACAGAGTACACCACACAAAAAACACACACACACACACACACACACACACACACACACACACACACACACACACACACAAAGAACTACATACAACACAGACAATTTGTCACATAGAGTTAGTATAGAACATTAGATATAAGGTACAAGATATGGTCAGTTTCAACCCTTTATTTATACTTAAGTGTGCTCGTCTGTGTGTGTGTGTGTGTGTGTGTGTGTGTGTGTGTGTGTGTGTGTGTGTGTGTGTGTGTGTGTGTGTGTGTGTGTGTGTGTGTGTGTGTGTGTGTGTGTGTGTGTGTGTGTGTGTGTGTGTGTGTGTGTGTGTGTGTGCCATTCTAAGATTCCTTCCTTACTCAAACCAATAGGTCCTCTATGATGCATGACATCATTCTATACCACCCTCTCTCCTACCCCCCCCCCCCCCCCCCCCCTCCATTGCTCTCAAGGCTCCCCTCACTGTACACCAGATTCCCTCCCTTACCTCAGGATTACTGTAATGCTGTAGCGTAATTACTGTAATAACAAGTCATAGAGAGTTAGAGATAGAGCAAGACCACAACTTAATCTTCATATATTTGATAATTTGATATTTCAACTTTCATGCTATTTTACATTTGGACCATTTATACTTGTTATATTGTGCATATACATTGAACATTGTACAGTCCATACAATTAAAAAAACATTGAATAATGCTTACAGTATGGACTTATTCTGAAGCTCAGTTCAAGGAAATAGTTTGATTCACTCCCTCACCATTGCCAAATTCTTTGAACTGTACTACTGTTCCTTTTGATATTGCTGTGTTATTTTTAATTTGTTTAATTTCTAAAGTACTTTGGAAACGTAAATGTTTATTTTCCATGACATTATAGCTTACTTGAATTTGGTTTAATTTAATTTAATTGACAGAAGGAGAGACAGAGAGAGACATAGGACAACCAAATAAAACATAGATGTATACTTATTTTTTATTCTATTATGAAGTTTGCAGTATCACATGTAATTCGGCACACTGAAATGCTTAGCACAAGCTAAAGGCCATTTGCATCGTACTCGATCTGTCACACCTTCTTCTCTCTCCATACGTGCATGATTGTGTTACATAAATGACAAGAGAATGACACAATTCCCTCCTTTGCAAAACAAGAGAGTCCCGAGAAGGCAGAATAAGAAAATAAAGAATACAAGAGAAGAGCAATTTGTGTCGTATTTGCTTTCACCTGTTTCCATTTAGGTGCACAACAGATAACTGCAACCTCAGCCTGTGTTGTTCGTTGTATTGTTTCCTTAGTCTGCTTGTCTAAAATATTAATAGAATGTCACAAAGGATGAATTATGGCTTCGCAAAGCGGAGGCAAGACAGCCCAAAAAATACACACCAGCCAAGGTGGAAGCAATTTGTTTTTAGTTTTTTGGGGGTTGTTATGTGTTTTTGTGTCTGTGTTTTTTTTTGTCAGAAACTCGACAGGAAAACTTCATGTGGGACTGAATATAAGAGGGAAGAAGGATGGGGTAGGAGAAAGAGAATGTGTTAAAAAAGATGCACAATTTGCAACACCCTGAGAAGTTGTGAGGTTGTAAAGCACCACAGGAAACCATGGGAGATTGAGGTAGGTGTGGTTGGTGAGAAGTGGAGCACAGCACTCACGCTACATCTGTTGAACACTGGAAAGGTACAATAGGTGACCTAGAAAACATTAAAACAAATGTTGTAGCACGACAAGACCAAATGGCAGGGCTACTCAGCGCAACTGCTTGTGATTCTGCTCATTCCAAATACAGGTGTTTATGTGTTTAAAGCAAAGCAGTGAACACATAAACACAAGAAAACTTGTTGCTCTTTAAAGCTAGGGTTTGCAATTTATTTGGTAGACATTTTTTGTCATATGTGTTGAAATTCTCTTTAGATCCTGACGGCAATCAATGAATCAAATGATCTGACAAATAAAATAAAAAATGAAATATGTGGCTGTAATTGGCTCATCCAATCATTCCATTTGGACCGATTGATGGCCTACCAGTCTTTCTTCCTAACCAACCGGCTACCTGAATGCCCTGTTCCAGTTGAATCATTGCACCTGACTTGAGATTTCAACAAGGCTAAGCAGACCAATCGTTATGGCTAGTAAGCAAGTCCTGTGTACTGGGGGATTGGCATTGGAGGTTGTTCTGAAGAAGGGTGGGATTTTTTCAGTTGGATGCTTACGAAATCTAGCTTTGTTTTACCAATATTACAACCGAAACTATATCTCGTCAGCCACAAGCCAAGTGTTCCTTATCAAGCAGTACCATCATAAGTGTATTATTAATTCTTAATGACTTATTAAATAAATAATCTTAAGGACTCATCACATTAAAAAAACATTATCCATGATTCGATTGAAACAATGATGGCATTGCGACCATATTGTGCTTCTTCATCTTGAAACATTGATATCGCTTCCAGTAATGCTTACCATATTTTCGATTGATCAAGTAACAGTTCTGAGGTTGGACTTTGTCTTCTGTTTATGCTTTGTGTTGAAATAGTTATCAACACACCATAAGGAGGAAGTCGATCATCTTGTGAGAAATGGTTGACAGGGAAAGCTACAGACTGTCAATAGTAGTCTACAAAACAGCTATTATATGAAGCTGTTATTTAACTGTGATGTGATATTGAGAGAGAGAAAGTTAATTATGTGAAAATATATTATGTATATATATTTCAGCAAGAAAAAAAAAAAGAGTCTTTGTTAAACTGTCTGCTTGTGACAGGCCTTTAAAACAGATTTACTTTGGACTCTGTACTTAAATATTTTTGTCTTGTCTGTCAGTCACTTGAACTGTCACTTTCCCTTTCAGTCGACTTGGCAGTTCTAGACACAGGCTATGGAATTTTAAGAAACAGGTAAGGAACCGACAGCAATGGAACTTATCACCTAATTGGTACAGGTGAAATCATTGAGACAAACAAGTACCTAACCAAGTGAGACATCGCAAAGGACAATACAAAGAAACATGTACGGTAGATTAATCCAGTTCAATGTATATTGATTGAACTACAACAACATCAAACCATGTTCAGTGTTCCAACCAATTTTTTTCGTGCACATACTCACGCTTCAGTACACATACACATACACATATGCATGCACACACACGCACACACACACACACACACACACCCACACACACACACACACACACAAAGACACACACACACACACACACACGCACACACACACACACATGAGATAATGCAGTGTCTATTGATCTTTCATGCTATTTCATCAGCATCATGAAGTTTATGAAAACTTCTGAAAGATCTCTCTTGGTTTACCAGCGTGTCACGTTTGCATACGCACGCACAAATGAAACAATCGATGAACTAAACTAACACACAGAGAAAAAAAACACAAACTAACGACCAAAAGTACTGAAAAGTCAACAGCACAGCACACAAGCTCAAACAAAGCAAACAATAATAAGGAAACATGCATGTGTTGACAGGGTGGAATCGTTATTAGAGGACCTCCAATATTTGACTTAATTGTGTTCAGTGTCGTGGGGATTTGTGCCTGATTCCGCTTCAGTTCACTGGAAATGAGCAATTAAAGTTGTTTTTTGTTGTCGCTCATGTTTCTAAGCGAACACGTGTGGGATAATGCAGTGTGTTTGGCTCTTGCACACTTTTACATCATCCTCGTCAAGTGCATCAATTTGTGTGGATTTTAATGATCTCTTGCTTGGTTTAACACTCGCTGTGATTTGGTCTTCCTCAACTGTGTATGCAAAAACACAATCTAGAAAGAATAGGCATGATGTGATCAGGTAACAACGCATCACATGACAAAAAAACAACAATGAAGCTAACAACCAAGATGTTGGTCTTGGTTCTTATTTGACTAATTTGCTGATTGAATGGAATTAATGAAAATGGTATGCGGTTAATTAATCATTACATTGACCAATTTGAATAATATTCAGGCTTTATAATGATGCTTGATTATTATTTATATGGTTTGGCCCCTCAATGTATCGATCAATATTTGTAATACATTTCCATTTACTCTTTTTTCTCTTGTTCATGTAGCTAGTTATGTAAATATTTCTGTAATATATTAATTAAAATATTACATTTCAGCAACATTGAAAATGCTATCTCTATTTTTAAATTACCAAACAACATCGGCTATTCTGAAAAGGCCCAGTGAAGCCACCTCAGTATATAAATCAAGTTTATGATGGTCCTTGCATTAAAAACCCTGAATTTGAGAGCAGAAGAGCTTTAAAAGGAGGTTTGTTCACTTGTCAAAACACCTGAGGCTGCTAGTAGATATGGGCTTCTCCTATCAGAGACGAAATAATTATTCTCTGTGCTTAATGTGCCAACTTCGTACAAGGGGATTCAGATAAGATGGATGCAAACTGTGACGAAATTACTTTAAAGGATATTTTGAAATGATGAAGTGAGGTCAACCGCATTATGGATCATAATTTCCGCTCTTCTTGTGTGTGCATATGGGTGTGTGTGTGTCTGTGTGTGTTTGTGTGTGTCGATGTTGGTGTGTGTGCGTGCATGTGTGTGTGTTTTAAGTGTGTGTGCATGTGTGTGTGTGTGTGTGTGTGTGTGTGTGCAAGCATGAATATGTGCATCGGTGCCTGTGTGTGTGTGTGTGTGTGTGTGTGTGTGTGTGTGTGTGTGTGTGTGTGTGTGTGTGTGTGTTAAAATATACCCTTTTTTTAGCTGATGGTTCATCTCTAATGCCCAAAGTGACCTCCACTGAAAGCGAAAGCTTTAACTTATCACTGTAATAGACAGATGCTGCCTGATGCTACAGTTCACATTGTGTTTGGGATT
>NC_079414.1:18892479-18922479 GCF_026213295.1 Gadus chalcogrammus | reverse complement strand
CGCAAACCGGGCTATACATACATGCACGGACACACACACACACACGCCTGCACACAAACACACAACATGTTTTCTATCTCTTATTACAGCTTCTGCCAGATAGGGGTCATCCATAGCAATATAGGAAGGGACCTAATTTAAACACAGTGCTATTAAAGTCCGCAGGTTGTGGAATATGGCTCCCCCGTGTGGAAGTGTTTTGTTCTAGACATGCTATTGTTGTCACGTTATTACCATTTCTTTTTTAAGGCAGAGGGTTGTTAAAATATGTTTTGCTCGTTTGTGCAACAACTTCAAAAAAAACCTTGAGACATCTCAGCTCATCCGCAGATTTTTGGCACTAATCTGCTAGCAAGCGCGGTCTGGGAAAAGCAATGTGCCCTCTGCCATAACTGCGCTTTACAAACTCACAACCTGATGCAGGGGTCACCAACCTTTTTGAACCTGGAGCTACTTCATGGGCACTGAGTCAAACGAAGGGCACCCAGTTTGATATACTCTTCTGAAATGACAAATTTGCTCAGTTTGCCTTTAGTTATATATAATTGTTAATGATTAATGTTACTCATCTATGTGAAGACACAGATCATGTTAATGATTGCTCACAAAAATTATCAACAATGACGTGGGAGAGAGTTGTTCAAAAATGAGTTGTGCTATTTTTAGAACAGACCTGCGGGCGCTTCATAAGGCCCTTGCGGGCACCCTGGTCCCCACAGGCACTGTGTTGGTGACCCCTGACCTGATGTATCATAATGTTGTTGTGCGTTTATGTGCTGCTGTGTTATCTTCTTTCTTAGTTTAATAAATGTTCTATGTGATCTGGCCTACTTGTGTCGGTGGGAATGAATTTCCTCACTGGACAAAAAAATAGAAATATTTTATTGATTACTTTTTAACCTATATGATGAGAAATTAGGTATAAAAAGGAAAAGAAGAGCCCTTTTGTCTGCACTCCTGAATTTCATATGAAGCATATTCATTACACCATTATTCGTTTTTTGTTAGCCTTAGTTGTAGCTTTGGGCAGAGGAGTCTACATATTAATGAGTGTAAATGAGAATATGTAAAGGATTGAAAAAGCTAATTAGCCATTATGATTAAATCTAACTTTTACTAATCTGATGTTCTAGTTAGAAGTCAGTTTTGCTCTGCCAGACTTTGGCCCAGATTCAATCAGCTTTCTAGGAGTCAACCTCAACCTTGCAGAGCACCTCTTGAAAAGAGACTGAAAAAGTATTTCCTTTTGCAGGAGGTGGAAGTGTATCGCCTGCAAATCCCATCCAACTGAAAGAGGCTTCTGGTGGTTTGCATGTTGCAGATATTGAGATGAGGGTCCAATTAGATGTTTTTTGTGACCAATTGATTATTCATATGAGGAGAATGAACAAGTAGGAATAATAAATAAATGCATGAAAAACATGAGATAAAACCTGCTGCTGTCTCCATATAGACACGCCCACGCACGCACACAGCCCCCCCCCCCCACACACACACACACGCACGCACGCACGCACACACACGCAAACATTTTCTAATTTATGTCACATGTTTCTGAAGATATGCAACCTCTTTCAAGGGACAACTTTAAACATAAATATTGTCCAATTAAAATATGATGACGTTAAATGTCAAACATAAAACGAATATTATTTTATATAAAATATGGAGGTTAATAACTACTTTTATTGTGTGCAACGTCAAATGCGTCAGCCCGCAGCACCGGAAGTGTTAGGAAAAGGGTTAAAAAACCAATTGTAACAGGCTAGCTATCGTTAGCTGTCAGTGGTATTTCTGCAGGGATGGAGGTTACACGGAAAAGTGAGTAGCGGGATTTGTATAACGGAGTTTCTTCCTTTGCTGTTTACTTGTAGCAAGAATATGGTGCAATAAAGATAATTGAGTTTCACTGTAGTCAGAATCTCCCCATTGATCTATGTAAACGCTGGTGCATCGTTGTTGCTAGCGGTGTCGCTAACGTGCCTGCTGGAAAGCATGCACACCTGGTAGCCTTGCACATTGCTCAACTTGCCCCTTCTCTTGCAGATTTTAAAGACTGTTTAAGCGCCGTGTATAGTGCGATAGACGAGGCTGATTTCCTTGCTATCGATGGTGAATTCTCAGGTAACTATGGGCACATTTGAATCCCCATTTCTCAAACGCACTGCTGCAACTCAAATCCTAATCGCTGTGCATTCTGTAATATTTCAAAAGGTATAAGCGATGGGCCTAATGTCAGTGCACTCACCAATGGAATGGATACACCTGAGGAACGATACGCGAAGCTTAAAAAGGTTTGCACGAATTCGTTGTACTTCACTTTCTCCCTCCTCTAGGTCATTGCTACCAGCATCCACTTAAACGCGGGGGTTGTTGTGTTTGGCATTGCGTTAAACTCTTATTTTCCCCTCCTAGCATTCCATGGACTTTCTATTGTTCCAGTTTGGTCTGTGTACGTTCAAGTATGACACGGAGGCGTCCAAGTGAGTGGTTGCAGACTGTAGGACTGACTACGCGCACACATGCTAAAATGTGTTTGTTTGGATTATGTTCTGTTTATAATAATTGTAAAATCAACGCCTGCAAAGTTGTATTTGAATAAGTGCACCATAATAAGTGTATCCATAAAGTTTCCCCCTGTAATATAAATTTGACTTATTATTTGCTTTAACTACCCATTTAAAACAATAAACCACCAGGCAGTTATTTTGTGTGCATGAACAAAAAATGTAAATTATTGTATGTTGCTCAAATTAAACACAAATGTGCCCAAGTACTGATGCCGCTACCAAACCCATCATAACAATGGACAAGCTCACCAATCTAAACATATCCTATTTTCCCCCTCTCCGCAGGTACATCATCAAGTGTTTTAATTTTTATATATTCCCGAAACCCTTCAACAGAGCATCACCCGACATTAAATTCATCTGTCAAGTAAGTCCTTGGTCAGCTAAATCTGTCCCTCGAGCTATGGTCATTAGTCACAGGACTATTGTATATTTATTGGGCTAAACTTTTGTCAAGTTAAATGCTGTTTTTGTTTCAGAGTTCAAGTATTGACTTTCTAGCAAGCCAGGGGTTTGACTTTAACAAGGTCTTCCGCCATGGTGAGTGAAATAAAATCTTTATTTACATTCTGTTGAACATCCACACTAACCTTACAATACTCCATGTTCTTGCCAAAAAAATAACAATTCAAAAGACTGCCACGTGAACGGCCTATTTGGAGTTGTTCGAAAAGTCATACATTTAAATCACCAACGTGCACTTTAAACACCTCGTTCTCCACGACTTCACTTCCTGAGTGAAGTTGTGGAGAACACTTCCTGATTTTAATTTTTCTTGTCTCAGGGATCCCCTACCTAAATCAGGAAGAGGAAGCCCGTGTGAGGGAGCAGGCAGAGGAGAGACGGAACCAGCAGGCCAACGGAGCCGCAACACCGTCCTTCATCTCACCGTCCTCTAAAGGCCCCGCGCACGTACCCGAAGAACACAAGGACTTCATCAGCCGCGTCATGTACGTTCCTCTGATGATCATATTCATAGACGTCTTGAAAGGAGTCGGCGTTTCCCGGCTGGAGTTGTTTCATTGTATGCTGTTGGTTAACATCTTAAACTTGTTGATCAAGCAAAATGTCTCGTCCTCCTCTACAGCGAGAAGGTCGATGGCCTCTTCACCAACTCTGAGAAGACGGTGGAGTTGGAGCCATGTACCGGGTAAACCACCCGCTACTTGCCTCAACAAAAGTACCCTACTTTTTTTGTATTTGTAGCTGACTCGTTCTCCACTGTTCTTCACCCGTAGGTTCCAGAGAAAGCTGATATACCAGACTCTTAACTGGAAGTGAGTTTGGCTACATTTGTTCTCTGCAGTGTTGCAGTAGTGTTGATTGGCTCTGGCTAATGCATTCTCCTGCTCTTTTAGGTACCCTAAGGGTCTTCATGTGGAGACCATAGAGACGGAAAAGGTAAGAGTTTGTCTCACTGCAGCCTTGGACCACGTTATATAATGCAACTTTAAGCCCAGGAGAACAAGCGTGGATGTTCTGTGCCTCGTGTGTTTGCAGAAAGAGCGCTACATTCAGATCAGCAAAGTGGACGACGATGAGCGAAAGAGGAGGGAGCAGCAAAAACTGGAGAAGGAGCAGGTAGATAGTCTTTTGAGTACGGACGTCGTCAGATTTCTGACTCAAACTGGGGCCGTTAATAAATGTTGTTTCCCCCCCATGCATTCATCTTCTCATAGGAGGAGCTAAATGATGCAGTTGGCTTCTCAAGGGTCATCCATGCCATCTCTAAATCTGTAAGTGTCTTTTATTATTTGATTAAAAGTTTGCTTTTCTTAAAGATTTCCTTGGGTGTTCTTGAAGCCGTTCACATCTTGGCTTTGTGTCACTCTGTGCCAGGGTAAGCTTGTGGTCGGACACAACATGCTTCTGGATGTCATGCACACAATCCACCAGTTCTACTGCCCACTGCCACAGGTAACATGGATACACAATGCATAATGCACCATTGACTGAGGCTGTGTGTGTGTGGTTCATGTCTTTTATAAAAAAAAAAGTTTCATTGAATTTGTTTACACTTTGTTCGGTCTAGGACCTCCAAGACTTCAAAGAAGTATCCATGTGTGTGTTCCCAAGGTGAGCTTTATAAGAATTTTAAAATACAGATTTTCTTTTGCCACTTGGTTTCAATAAAAAAAAAATATATTACGTTTTTAGACTCCTGGACACTAAACTGATGTCTTCCACGCAACCTTTTAAGGTAACAAACGCCATTGCCCACAAGCATTCCTCACTAAATATTCCTAGACGGGAGGTTTAACGTATCTGACTTACTTGTTAGTGTTGGTGACATTCTGCCGAATGCCCTTTTCTAGGACTTGATTCCCATCACCTCTCTGGCAGAGCTGGAGAGGCGCCTCAAGGTGGCCCCCTTCAAATCTCCTAAAGTTGGTGAGAAGATATGCTCGTATGGATTTCATGCATCCCGCATGGCTAAAGTCCCATCCTCTTTGACACGCACACTTTGTCTGCTCACTGTTCTCCTGCCAGAGACTGCAGAAGGCTTCCCCCGATATGACACAGCCCAAGAGCAGCTCCATGAGGCCGGCTACGATGCCTACATCACTGGCCTGTGTTTCATCTCCATGGCAAATTACCTGGGTAAAACGCATTTCCACCTCTCTGCCTCGGTGCAAATGCGTTGCAGAAAATCATTGCAGAAATCGTTTTCGACTGCTAGGTTTGAAGTGTTGTCTCCTTTTCCACTTTCTCATTAGGTTCATTTTTGACCCCTCCCAAAGCCCACATCTCTCCTCGCTCGAAACTAATGGAGCCCTTTTTCAACAAGTATGCTTTCTTTCTTTTTTCCTGAGGCGTTACTTTTTCTTATTGAAATTTTTCGAAAACCTAATATATCATTTTCGTTTCCTTTTCCTTTTCCACTCAGGCTTTTCTTGATGAGGATCATTGATATTCCCTACCTCAACATGACCGGCCCTGACTGTAAGTGAACCATTTTCTGTTCTGAATAATTTCGGCATATAATTGTTTTCGTTTTAAGTTCAATCTATTATCATTTTTCTCTGCTACTTTTGCATCATGAATTTATTTTCTTCCTCAGTGCGACCCAAGCGGGACCATGTTCTCTACGTCACCTTCCCTAAAGAATGGAAAACCAGCGACCTCTACCAGCTCTTCAGTGCCTTCGGTAAAACACACCCTTGCTCATATCTATGCCATGCAAGCCTCATCCGTCCCATGGACCCCATACTTAAATCTGTCCCCCCCCCCCCCAGGTAATATCCAGGTGTCCTGGATAGACGACACCTCAGCTTTCGTCTCTCTCAGTCAGACGGACCAGGTTCAGATAGGTGAGCATCCCACCATACTTAAAATGAAATTATACCACATTATTACAAACTCCCTATTATTCAACGCTAAAAATGTTACTGCAGGTGACTTTTTTTAAATCTGTTTTTGTTTCTGTAGCAATGAACACCAGTCGCTATGCAGAGAGCTACCGAATCCAAACGTACGCAGAGTACATGAAGGGCCGGCGGCAGGACAAGGATGTCAACAGCCAGCCTGACCAGTCCTGGGGAGAGGAGGGCTGGGTCAAGTCCCCCACTACAGCTGGAACTACGGGCTACGGCTATAAAGGGTACCGACCCGGAGCTCCAATGGGCCCCGTACTTTACATCTATACCCTAGCCGCGTTTACATGGACACATCTGATCCGCATAGATTTCCATATATATATATATAATACCGTATTTTCCGGACTATAAGTCGCGGTTTTTTTGTAGTTTGGCTTGCCCTGCGACTTATATTTCGAAGCGACTTATATGCCAAAATTGTGCGTACACTTCGGCCGCAAGATGGCACCGTCATTCATTAGGCCTACAACTGAACGCTGCAAGCCTACTGCACCACCGAATAAATTATATTCTCGTCGTCATCGTCCTCAATGTCCTCCGGTTCAACCAAAGCTACCACAGCCTTAGCTGCAATGTTGTGCAACATAGCTGTCACACATATCACAGCGCATGACTTGGCCGGCGAAAACTGGAGCCCTCCGCTGGACTCGTGAAGGCGTCTAAAACTTCCACCTCCCGATCGTGCGCTCAGGTTTAGGACCGCGGCGCATACGCGTCCGGTGGAATCCCGGTGTCACTGAATTCGGTATACTCTCAGAACTACGAGTGGGACCGACACACCTATATTGCTATTGCAATTTTATTCAGTCTCTCCAGACTAAACGTTCTTGTTTAAATGTTTAAAAATAAATGCGACTTATACACCGATGCGACGTATATATGTTTTTTTCCTCGTCATGGAGCATTTTTTGACTGATGCGACTAATACTCGGGAGCGACGTATAGTCCGGAAAATACGGTATATATATATATACCTCATTCGGAATACATATATCTGTTCGGCATAGAATTCTATGCCGAATAGAAGAGGTGGTGTAGTCCGGTTTAATCGACATGTATACACTTAACTTTGAGCAGCTGCAGTAGTTTGCAATTGGTCCACTGAGCTCCGTCTGTACTTTTATGCACACCGAGCCTGACCGCTGTCAAGGAAAGTGGATTTATTGCCTGATTCACGTCTTTGTTACCACTCGTAAGTAGTCCGGTAAGCGTGTCCGGTTGCTAAGCGACGGGACATGGGTGTTTATTAATGTTCGCGTATCGTAGTGTCCGCGCGTCCGAGATAACTGTAAATTAGTAGGCTACTACTAGTACTTTTGCAGGCTGAACGTTAAAATACTTCTTAACTTAAGAGAGATGGCAGCTGCAGTAGTTCGCAATTGGTGCGAACTACTCTCAGCTCTCTCCTGCTGTGCTTTCATTAAAATCAAATTCACAATGGTGATAAGACGTCCATTGTGTCGCCGCCGGTCCAGAGATGTGTCAGGTGTGTGCGAGAGACATAACAGACACTTTAGTTACTGCCATGTATACAGTACATTCGGATCACATTTTAGGAACAGATATATTCCGCATAGAAATCTATGCGGATCAGATGTGCCATGTAAATGAGGCTAATGCTGTCAACTAAAGGCTTTTAGTCAACGGATTTCTGTCTGGGACAGACCTGCTGTCTACAGAAGGTAGACAGCAACATGTGCAGAACATTACTATGAGCCACACAAACGTGTATGTATTATGTGTATGCATCATTTATTTTTTCTGAAGGACTTTGGGTAAGCGCAGCATAAGTCCCAATCAAGCAGACCAAGGGGCTGGAGAAGCTCAGGCCACCGACGGCTGGAATCAAAGCAGCCATCCAGATGGCATGGGGAACAAGAAGCTGAAGACTGATGGTGTGCCTCCCTTTTTATACTCGACCTAAGAAACGGATTCTGCATGCTGAATCATGTAGACTATCTGTTGACTACTAATCTCACACATCAGATTTAAGATTAATAATCTGATGGAAGATGTGGCGTTTCACTCTTTCGCTTGATTTTATGTGGCTGGAAGCGGGGATTTGAAATTATCTAATTGGCTGTTAAAGGGGAAATCCGTTGTAAAACGGATCTGGGGTATGTTTAATATGATAACGAGTTGGGATGTTCGTTTGGGAGCAAAAAAGCGCTTGTAGACGCATTCTTAAATTGGCTGTTTTTAGCCGATTCTACCAAGACACTATAAACTTGGAACGATGGGGGCATGTGTTATGGTGAAAACTAGATCGCTATTTTAAACCATTTAAAAGGCTAGAAGTAGCCAGACACTTCTTTGGTAGAATAAGGGTCTTAAAATATAAAACGAGGCATTGATAACTGTAAGTGTACAGATTGTTTATTAAAAATTACATTTTATACACACCATACCATCAGTAGTTCACCCGTCGACGCCATCTTGTAGTAATAAACGACTTGGTAGTCATTTATTTTAAATGGTTTGAATCAACACTGTGTAGACCAGGCAGCCACTGTAGTAATACACTTACTTTCCTGATTGGGGGGTGTAAACGAACGGTAATGCCACCCCTTAGTTTCTGGTTTCCAGCCCGAATATGTGCCATCTGCCCCAGAAGTTTTGCTGTAACAGGACTGCTTGATCCATAGATGAATTGTCTGTAAGCTCTTGAATGACGGGTGGGGGTCGGTTGTAACATTGTCAACGCTGTCCTTATAGAGCTATACTCTCAATCGTACGCAGGAGTGGTCGACAGCAGGACGTCCGAAGGCTGGCTTAAGACTCCGTAAGTCTATTGCTGATGAAGCTGCACATGTATATCCTATCCCGTGTTTAGCGGTTTAGCTTCACATTACCATAACCATTTTCTGCTGTGGGCTTGTTTTTCCTTAACTGTCCGTCCTCTGGTGTTCGTGCAGGTGTACTTCAGAGTCTTCAGATTTGAGTCCGATCCATGAAGAGCAAAGTGCCGAAGGCCCAGTTCCAGCTAATGAGGCTGAAAACACCTGGCAAAACCCTGTGACCAATCAAGGCAAGAAGGCTCGTAAGAACAATAAGAAGAGGAAGAATGAAGGTTTGTACGCCCATCTTGTAAAGTGACAGAAATGCAAATAATTTTGATCACCACCCCTTTTATATTGAATAGATCTTTCTCATGTAGGTTCTGAATCAACTGCATCCCTGTTTGATGTCCCCGCGGTCTGGTAGTAAGTGGTCAGGGGTGGGAGGCCCCCCCCCCTCAGGAAGAATCTGTTTCGCTTCAAACCTTTGCTTACTGGATCTCATGGCACTTAATGATGCGGATCATGACTAGCATTCGGTCAACTCCTCCTCTGACTGTGATCATTTCCTCAACAGTTACCATTGGTACCGGCCAACACGTTTGACTGTATTACTGAAGGTAATGCAAAAGCCATAATCGCAGCAGGCATCTTGTAATGTAAGACTGGGCAAATCTTCAATTCTTTACTGTTCTGTAAAAGTTTTACGGGCACGTACATGCAGGACGATGTCGACACTGCGGCACTATTCACTATTCGCCAATTTTAACCAGCTGGTCCGCTCCTTTAGTCTTGTGTTTTGTGTGTGGCTACCTGTGCATCTAGAAAGAATTGTGCTGGAAGCATCACTTGACTTGACCCTATAGTTTAGTGTTTTAAAAAAACAACAATCAAGTCCTTTTTTTTTAATTTTAAAGATTGGATAGTTACTGTCGACTTTTCCAGTTTTATTGAATCTATAAGCTTCTCCATGATCCTGTATTTATATTGGTGGTATATAATTTGACCCTTTGAAGGAGGAGCCTTGTATGGAAATGTGTTACTATGAATTTATTTGTTTTGTCTTTTTGTAAACTCCCTGTTTGTTCTACTGCGCAATGTGTAAACGTTAAGAATACGTGTACATTTTGTATAAGGAAATTTAAAAAAATATTTCCTTAAAGGAAAAATTAAAGAATGTTTCTTAGTACAGATGTTCATTCTATTATTTGCAAAAAATGATATTTTTTATTTGTGAAAAACTATTGTCAAAGCACGCAGGTATCCAACTCAAAGTCAAAACTTTATTTCTTAGGTATCAAAATCTAACTTAGATCTAGTATCGGTGTTTTCTTGACCATTTCTAATTTGATATACAGCAATACATGCATCATGTTGCTTTATCCCGTCAGTAACATCTTCACTTCAAGAGCTTTATTGGTCACATACAAGAAATGCATTGAGATGAAAAGTTAAGTAAACAACCTTGGGTTGTCATATTTAAATTGATCACTTTAGTCAAAGATGAGGATAACTAAGTTGACTTGGAAATATAATTGCATAATATTCTACACCATCTTGCAAGGTTCATGTCTTTGTACTAAAACTCATGGAGGAAGATCTTTCCCCACAGGAGGCAGTACAAAATACCCATTGACACGAACAATGAAGGACATCCTTATTTTTGTCCGTATGGCTAACTTGGGGAAGAACCAAGACTAGCCTTTTTAAAATGTTTATTTGCATAATTTAAAGGAAACCATCACACAGTGTACATTTTGTATTGCAGTTATTCAGGCCACTCGTTGACTAGATTCTTGTCAGGAAGGTGGTGCAGATGGCTGTCCTAGCCCACTCACAAGGAGACATTCTTGACCTCCAGGAAGCACAGACCAGGATAATGGCCATTGAGGCTAGACATCAGATGGAGAGATGGTTAATATTCAGATCATACTTTAAGGAATACTTTTCAAGTTGTGTAGCTTAAATGTTCAACCTGGACCATATTTATGATCATTTTGGGTCTTAGTGCCTATCCTGTCCCAATCACTTTGAGGACATACAATGTGTAATATCCCCTAAAGGATTACATTGCAGCCGTTTTCATGAGTCAGCTGCAGTGTTCACGGTCAATCCTGGACCAATCTCAAATTGTTGTCCGCATTAGTCCCTTGGACCCAAAATGATCAAAAACTAGGGTGTAGGTTAAACAAATCCTGAAATTTTGCTTTTAACCATAGGTACATACACACAGAAGGCAGTATGAGGAATTTCAAATGGATGGTGTTATTTTAGAACTTTTGTCTACAAATAACATAAAATGCAGTCTGTTGTTCATAATCTACATGGTATTCACCTAGATTGTCCAGGAAGAACTACAACAGACAAGGTGCGGTCTGGGAGGGATTTAAAAAGTTTTCTCAGGCGATCATCCAACTTCTTCATCACGCCCTCCATTTTTCCATCCTAAAATAAAAAAGTTCAACTGTAGTCATCACATTGTCGATTTGAGTTGACAGGTCTATTGTCTCCCAGTTAACTCAAACCTGTTGTATTTCGTCATTTTGTTATGCCCAATCCAACAGGTAAACACAAACACTGCAATACCATCCAACGATTCAGCAACTGCAACCACCACTAATCAATAAGCAGGTAGTGGAAATGCATATTAACTAACATTTGGAAATTTCACCCAACATGCAAGTTAACTTTGACCTTGAATGGCTTGGCCCCAACGTAATTCATCTCAACTAATCGACTCACCAATGGGTTGTTCTCCGTAATGGTGTTGTTGCTAAAGCTGTTGTGGTCTGTTGTGGTCTCTTGGGCCCATGACCGCAGGTGACCCGGGGTAAGAGAGGGACAGACGAGGTACCTCTGGTCCCTGAGCTCCTCAGAAGAACCCAGGGCTGCTGCTGCACACTCTGGACTCTGAAACTCTGTCACATACCCAAACTAACTAGTAAGAAACAGAAACACAGATTTATCTCGACAGATGATGCAAAAAAGTGGGGGGACAGTGAAACGTGTTTGCTTACTTATACTTGCATGTCTTGCTCGTCTTCCATTGGGTTTGCTGGGCCGCAGGATGTTCTCGACCACACCGAAGTGGCCAAATACCTCGTTGAGCTCATTCTCAGACAGTGCACAGGCAGGAGGACCTTGAGGAAGCTGATTGTAACCGTTCATTAGAGTCTCATTGATGGAAGCAGCCACCTTTGAATTGTAAGCATCTATCGTCGTGGTCCAATTTTCGCCTGGTTTCGTGTCATTATCCGTCGGATTTGAACCTGGAGCATTTGGTACTGGCATGGGTCCATTCGTGTGAGGCAGTATGTGGGAGGGGTTCACGATAGGTTTGAGCCTCATAACGTGGACATGGTTCACGTTGAGGGGGTCCTCCTTCAGGGCATCAAGGGTTAAATCAAGGTCCAATGTGGACTCATTGACCGGCCTCTGGACCTAGATGTAGGCGATTACACACACACACACACACATTAGTATGCGTCTTATAAATAACAGATTTATAGTGAGCAGAGTAATCAGAGGGTGCTGCCTACCCGAATGTGCTGTCCATGCACAATGTGTCCACTTAGTGTTTGGACTGCCAGCACAGCCCCCTCCAGAAGCCTAAACTCAATCTCTGCATGCATCTGGGGAGGAGCCGGTGATGAGTGACAGCTTAGCTCATTAGAGTCCAGAAAGTACCTCAACTAGTTCGGTCCATGACCACATCAATATTCTATGCCTAGTATTTAGCCATTTAGCAGACGATTTAATTGGGACCTGCAAATGCAGATACAGCTCATTAAAGAACAGGTAGGGGCCAACACCATAGTTAATAGAAATGACAAGACCATCAAGTGGGGCATGGAGATAACTTCCTTACTAATTATCACATATTATATTTGATAATTTATTTTAACGATGATTAGGAATTAAAAAACAACATTTGCCAAGATTCTGTCGAGGGCTTCCTAACAGTCTGTGTCACTACGACCCGTCACTGAGATGGGGGGTCCCTGGGACCAGCGGTGGTTTACCCTGTGCGAGGTAGGTAGCATTCTGATGCGCTTCACAGCTCCACAGCAGCGAAACAGCCTCTTCACTTCCCTCTCCCCGAACCCAGATGGGAACGGCCCCACAAACACCACACACATTTGCCTCAGATGTGCACGTAACTGCAATGTACACACAACCACACACATCAATATATACGTTAATTAACACAGCAGCGAAAGAGAGAAAAATAATACTTTATGTACACAATGATGCACGAGTGGCTCACTCTTTGGTGGTGGTGTTCCTGTTGTAGGCCGGAGTTCTTCATGTGTTCTGAGACTGAAGAGAACTGCACCAATGAGAACGATAGCCATGCCGTCTGTCTTCTGAAGGAGGCCAGGACCTGAGTTCAGAGGGTAAGGGATGTTGTGAGTAGAGATGTTATGAGTACTAATCTATGATGTTGGATATATTATGTCAGATTTTCATCATAATCTTACGGTAATCTGTTTTATTAGACCAGCTATTAGTGATAGTGAATGTTAGGTGGTGAGGTTGTGAATGTATATGAGCTTTGGGGTGTCTAAAGCATTAACATGCTCCAGTGTCTACAAGTCAAAGCACGCTGTTGTTCGTCAGCACTATTCCTAAAGCCAAACACAACTTCATTTTCACCTCCTTGTCTGAGCTGTGCCACTGCTGATTGGATGGATTAATGGTGATGTCAGCGCGTTTTCCAATGAAGGTCACCGTCTGTCCAGACTTTTGGAGCACATCAGCAAACCTAAAGACATTTTTGATCACACGTTATTGATTACAATTTCAGAAATTTAAAAGAGAAAGCATATAAAACAGAAAGTTAAACGATTTTGTTTTCAGAAATCAAAGGGTATTCCTCTTATATTTATCTTTGTGTAGATGAAAGTGGCGATGGTGCATTGGTTTTACCTGCTACTTGGGGCAGGTTGAACATCAGTGGGCGTAGATACAGTGAGACTCTCTCCCCATAACTCATCGATATGGCACTCTACAACCTGAGCATGAACCATCAGGTAAATATCAACCAGTCTGGCTTCATAAAGGCATTATAAAGGGTTGTTTGAGTGGGGGGGTTAAAATAAATATAGTGAAGACAGGGAGATATTACCTTTCGAGGTCCTGCCTTAATAAAATACTGGGCCAACTCCAGAGCAGCAGAAGCATCCTCCATAGGGTCATGACCATTCTGCTCTTCGGTTTGGATTTGCTTCCTAAAGCCCATGAGTCATTAAACAAATCACATCACTGATGAACCAACACATGCATCAACCCAAACATACATAGCCACAAGCACACACAAACATAGCAAGAATCACCTACCCTAGAACAGCCTCAGCTAGGACCTTGAGTTTAAACCGCTGTCCAAATTCTTTCTTGTAAAGCAGTGCGGTGTCGATCACATGGGGATGAATCAACTGTGTGAGAGAAGAACCTCATTATACAACGTCACACAGATCATGAATAGGCCCAGAGTTCCCATTATTTGTTTGTTAAAGATCAAAGTCAGTTTATTCGATTAATATTTAATTAATTACATTCATTAGATTCACTTTCAAACCAGTAACTAACTTTAAGAGCCCTGAGGTCATTTTCCAGTGAATGTCCGACCAGGACTGCATCCCTGGGCAACAGCCTCAGAAGCTTTACTTGAACATCCTTGACGACGGTGGTGACTGGCCGCAACATGGCCGCGGTAATTCCGGAAAACCTATCAGTCAACATAGCCATCAGATTGCCTCCAGTGCAGAATAAAGAACACTGTTTTAGAACTTTGGTGTGGATGGGCTGATTTAAACCTGGTGAGATAGTCGAGGATACGGTTTGGAGGTCGCACCAGGTCGTCCAGCAAACATTTGCCACTGCTATCCACCAGAGAGACGCGGGCCAACTCGTACCCCTGTTTAGTTAAACACTGAAATCCATCGAAGTTACAATCTGTTTGGGCACTGTGGATTTATATCAGTCATTTGTTTTGAGGCCTTAAGTGAGTCTTACCATCTCACAGTCCACTCCATAGAGAGGACTTCTGTCTGTTACACAGTCATCACTCTCTGTAGACACAAAGTCCTCAAAGCCCGGCATGCCTGTGAAAAACATACAACACATGCATGAACTGAGCAGAGGCGGTACAAAAGAACGAAAGCAGAGTGAAAAGGAAGCAGTATTTAAGAGCTACCTTTCACAGGGAAGTGTTTTTTGATCATCTCTTCCTGTGGGAGAGTGTATGCTGTGAGCCCCTTCACCTCTGTTCCAAACGTCCTGATTATCGGATGCAGTCTCATCACTGTCGAAAGGAAATCATTCACGTACATATTGAGAAAAAAATGACTGCATAGAGAGCATCGAGTTGGGAGTTACGATGAATAGGTACTAAATGTATTGGAAAACCTACCATCTCTGAGCTGATTGCTTTCCTGGTCCCTTTGAGCAAAGCATGAACTCACAGATTCAGGCACTTTACTGCTGAAGATTCCAGATGGTAAATCAGTAGCCGATGGAGTGAAAGTGAGCCTCTAAAAAAAGTAATAGATGTTCAAGAGATTAAACTCAGAGAAATCAATACTTGTTTTTGGGGGAGGTGGGATTGGCCCCAAATCTAATCTGGTGTTGCTAGAAAAGCTTGACATCGATAAGACCCAAGAGTGGAAACTTGCTAGAAGACAAATCGATGCAAACACCTTTCTATGCATTGTATGGGTTTGTGTGTAATGCCAACACATTGTACACGGCCAATCATACAATGATACAAAGGTAACAGCGCAAGATTATATTTGGATGTGTGATACGTACTGTGTTGTAGTTGGTTCTGAGATGTTGCAGAGTCAAGAAGTGTTGGTAAAAAAGACACTGGGAAAGGCCATTGAGGACAACAATGTTCACCCCTTGTATGTTCTTCTGGTGATGGAGATGGCACCAACTGTAAAAGAGAATTATAACCAAGAGAAGTGCATTTAATACATGGGTATCTGGACAAACAAAATGTTGTGGAACTGTTCTTCTTTTCCTCATTCCTGAACTGATAAAAGATTATGTAGAAATGACTTCCGGCTGTTTACCTAGGTTGTTTGGCACCGTTGATTTTCCCCAGAGCAGCGAAGTGCAGCAGTTCTGTTAGCATATCCAATGTCACCTGTTGCTGCAGGTGAGCGAATGGCACAGAGATCCTCGGGATGTGATGAACAACACGATCGGCGTCTGTCATCTTCCTTTTCATTTTTTTACTTTCTTGTGGTTTCGTTGATGTGTTTTCTTTTCTTTTCCTGGACGAGCAGGACAGTGTCGGCGGGATCATTTTCAGGATGAATCATTGACTGGAAGAAAGACGAAATCTCAGTTGGAAAAACCAAACAATGGATTAAATACTGCTGGTTCAGGTAGTTGCTACATCAAGACTACTTTCGTAATAAATTGTTGAATGTTAACTATTTCTAATGCACTTAATGATTACTTCTTATAGTAACAACAAGGTGTAGCACTTTATTACTGGGACCACCCAACAAAGCAACCATCCAGGAAAGTATAGTGCCATGTGGACAACATGCTTCCAAACTAGATTGCTGAAGGGAAGAGGTGAATAGCTTTATAAGTTTGTAAAGATTTACCCAAGGGCCGTGGCTAAATTAATGTATCCACAATTCGCTATGTGTTAACAACGGATGCTATGGCTATGATATAGACATGATGCAATTTAGCCCAACATAAAGTAGTTAGAATAACCTAAACTAAAACCACCCGAAAATTTCACGGGTTTCCTTGAACGCCGGCGATGTAAACAAACCAGACTGTATGCAATGTACTTCCGGTGATTATTTTCAAATTAAAACTTTACAAATGTAAACACACACTGTAATTACACTTTACAACGTATGATATTTCTGAAAGAACAGTATCACAAATAACTAAATAATTGTTGTAATGGAGCAATGGTCAGCAGTCTCAGAACCCGGGATCTGGGTTCAAGCTGTTCCTTTGAGTGGTCGTGGCTCTATGTGTGGTGTTTTAATGTTCTGAATTACAGCTTTTATGCAGTAACTGTTAACTGTTACCTAACTTGGAAAAAAAACTAGGGGCAGATAAAATAATGATGTTTTAAGTGTGGACAATTGTGTTGTACAACTATATTCTAAACATAGGTTCTAAAGTGAATATTTAAAATTACACTTTTATTTTGATGGGAAACACAACGCTGTTCCGGGTTGTGATGTGCGCTCGGGGTTGGTCGATGACCTGTGCAGTCAAACGGCCTTACCAATCGATTGTGTAACGTAATGGGTTTCAAATTGTATGTACCGCGAACTACCTCACACCAGTTTCTACAATCGTGTCAACTTCGATAGAACGAAGGGTATCTCAAATATAAATTGTGCATGCCGCATGGTTTTAAGCATGTCGACAAAGAAATTGGCTAAGTACGGGCTTTTGTTTTGTTTACATTGTAGATCACTCTTATGAGTAACGTTACGGCTTTTATCAATGTTCTATCTAATGTTACACTACAGAGAATTGGGATTACTGAGGAAGCGCCGCCAGGCCACCGAAAATAAGGCATTTATTGTCTGTAGTAAGTACGTTAGTGGTACTAATATAACACATTCGAGACATTTTAATTTGGGGTTATTCATTTGGTTGTTTTTGTTTTTTCAGATCAAATATTCTCATACTTGATTGTGATTGACTTTGAGTCCACATGCTGGAGAGAGAAAAACAATTATGGCCAAGAAATAAGTAGGCCTCACGTTAAGTATTTCGATCCTCCATCAAAATATCCAACCGTTTACCCCTATCCTTGAAACTAACTTTTTCTCTCCGCTCTCCAGTTGAGTTTCCTGCTGTTCTACTCAACACGTCCACGGGGGAAATAGACTCCGAGTTCCATACCTACGTCCAGCCACAGGAGCATCCAGTTCTCTCTGAATTCTGCACTGAGTTGACTGGCATTACACAGGTATTTCTTTCTTTCTTTCTTCACAATAAACGTTCAGATTTTGCAGCAGTTCTTAAATGTGTATATTCTAATGTATGTATCTTCCAGAGGCAGGTGGAAGCAGGGATTCCCCTCCACATCTGTCTCTCTCGGTTCAGTCGCTGGTTACAGGCCCTGCAGCTTCAGAAAGGGTTGACCTTACCAGGGGAACGATCATCATCCACTTCTTCAGCCCTTCAAAAGCCTTGTGCCTTTGTCACATGGTCCGGTAATAGCCTTTTTCATACACTTGTTGACATGCATGATAAAGCTTATCATTGTTTACTCAAAAAAAATCTTGGTTTTTGATTGTTTTCCCACAGGGTATGTATCACCGGTTTTTGTTGTAGGTTACCTATGCCTTGAATTGGTTTATTTAAAAAAGGCAAATTATTGGTGTGTTTTGTGCACACAATGGGAGCTACCTAAGTTGAACTGAAACAAACATCAATGTCAAATCTTTTTGGGATGTGTGTGTATTAGACTGGGACCTTGCCGTGTGCCTGCAGTATGAGTGTAAGCGCAAGCAGCTCCACAAACCTGATGTGCTTAACAGCTGGATCGACCTCCGAGCCACCTACAGAGTATGTACTCAGTCTCTGTCTCTCTCCTTCTCCCAATGTTTTTTCCCCTAGTGCTTTGTGTTTTGACCAAGCATATGTATGTGTTTTCAAGCTTTTTTACAGTAGAAAACCCAAAGGGCTGAATGGGGCGTTACAAGATTTAGGGATCCAGTTTTCCGGACGAGAGCATTCTGGTAGAGAGACAATATAAAATCCTTTTTATTAGGTTTACCATCCTTATCTGCCTGATGGATCTTTTCATTCCGTTTCTTTCTTCCACAGGTCTGGATGATTCCCGTAATACTGCTCAGCTGGCATTGAGGATGATGAGGGATGGCTGTGTGATGAAGCTCACCAGAACGCAGGAGAGGGTGAGTGGCTGCCTGACAACCCGTCCGCTCTTCCCCCCGCTACTAACCGCTCCACTGCTTGTCTCCCCAAAGAATCATGCCAGGTGACAATCATCCTAATATCCTATCCTTTTTTTCTATCTGGTTCTATCTTTTCCATTTGTCTTCTCATTTATTTGTAATTGCAGCTCTGGTCAGATCTTTTTTTCTTATTTAGGCCCCTCTAGGAAATTATTTTCTTTGTTCTTTGAGGTGGTTTGCTAAATGGAAGAAAGGGAGAGTGTTGATTTAAATTGTTTCAACATAACCCAAAAAAGTTGTCTTTTAATGACTTGCAGAGTTTGTGGCTCTCTCACTCATACTAGGCGCCAATGAAGCCCAAGCCCCTGTTCGGAAATGCACCCGTAGAAAACAAGGAAAGTAAAGAAAACATGGCTCCAGATGAAAAGACGCTGTCCAGCGAAGAAACACCGGCAAAGAGATCACTTCAGATAAAAACGTGTTCAAAGACCAATGTTCCACTTTCGGACACAAAGAGAAACGGAAATCCGATACAGGAACCTTTTCAAGAATATAAAAGCCTGGTCTCTCCCAGGACCCTGCTGAATGGTACAACGACACCTCTGCTGGGGAAGGGCACTGTGGCGGGTAAAAAGACGACCATGGACCTTTTCTCTCCAGTCCTGGTAAATGCTCCTTCACGCCGGGACAATAGCAACAGCCTTGTTCTCTGCTCCACCACTGTGGGATCCATATCACACCAGCCGCAGGTCCGTCCGACCTTTGAACCCCAGACAGCGATGCTGGAACACACAAAGGACGGCACGGAGACGGATATCTCGGTGGACACGGAGGAGTGGCACGGATGTTATGACTACGAGGTGTTGGATGGGGATGATGGTGTCAATGCCGAGTTGTATGAATCACTTGATGCAAACGACAATAGCGGGGAGAGTTCTTTGTCAAAATATGTAAATTCCTCCATCCGCATACCTCATCAGATCAATGTAATTGCAAAGAACAAGACAGTTTTTGTTAACAGAAACGGAAACGGCCCGAAATTAGAAGCTAGTTCCTTATCTAATAACACTAAGCCATCTTCTTTGGTCTGTGTAAATGAAATAAGACAGCTCCCTCATGCCTCATTGGCAAATAGATCAGCTCTAAGATCAAATTCAATAACATCTAATCAACCTAAAGTTGTTTCCAGTAATATTCGTTTACATGTTCAAGATAACTCAAAGGCTTCTCAGAATAAATCAAGAACAGGGAACTCGTCCTCACTCATCACACACAAGGCCAATGTCCAAGAGAGGACTTTGGAATCCTACTTGTTGACAAAGCCCACACCAGTCATCATTCAGCACCATGCAACCAGACCATGCTCCAAGAAACCCAATGGAAAGGAGGCGGGCTCTTTTATCTATAGCGACCCAGCAGAAAATCCCCGTCCTACCTCCGCTCATTCTCCGCACCCCACAGAGTGCCATCCCCTCTATCTCAAGCAACCCCATGTCCAGTCGATCTTGCCCGTTGACAACCACACGTTCATCCCTCCAACATCCATCCAGACCATGGCCGCCCAGGATCACTGCTCCGCTGTGCGGATGTGGACGCCGGGCGAAACGGCAGACCGTGTGCAATGGCGGTCCCAATCAAGGACTTGGATTCTACTGCTGTCCAGTGCGCCGGTCGGGCTCCGGGAATATGATTCAGAACGGCTGCAAGTTCTTTAAGTGGGAGTCCGCGCTGATTAAGGACCACTCACCGGCCAATTCATGTGTCCAGTCTTCGATTTCTCTGCATGTTCTTCGTCGTCCGCAACTGTCGTCAACCTCAAGGAAGAGCTTCTAACTAACTTGGAAAATGTAATATTCATTTAATTAACTAAAGTAAAAAAAAAAAAGGTTAAATGGTATGATGCAAAGGAAGGATTTGTTTACCAAATAATGGTGTAACGAGTTGCTGTTACGATATGAATTATGTAAACGAAATATAATTTATTCAATTAGCTTAATTATTGTAGGATACATTGACAAAAATAATAAACCAAATATTGTCTTTTTTTTCCTTTTACAATGCTTTTCATGTGTATAAATAAATCAATTATTTTTAATACAGTCAACGTCTATTGATTTTATATAAGCGTGACATAAAGGTTGAATCTGATATATTAAAGACTCGAATTTCCATTTGAAAGTTCCAACGAAGGTATTCGATGAAGTTTGTCCCTTCTCGCATGCGGTAGCTCACGAACCCAACCACCTGTTTTAAAATGTGTGTAGCTAACGTTGACTTAGGTTGCTAATGAATCAATTAATTCGTCTGTAATGTTTATTCTATAGCTGCTAGATTAATCTTTTACAAGAGTTATGTTCGCATTTTGCTAAAGATCCGTCTACTATTCACACAATAAACTGTTAGTTAGAAGAGCTAGGAACCATAGCTGGTATTAGCTGTAACGCTAGCGAAAGCACTAGCAGTCAACCAAGGGAGTTTTACATTCGAGTTTTATCGGTTAGATAAAACGAGTTACTAGTTCTGAACATGTCGGCGGATAATGACAAGAAACGCAGCAAAAAGCGATACGCTTCTAGCCGCGGGAATAAGCGCTATAAGGGGTGTAGGGAGCTGGAGGTGGGCATGCAAGGGATCATTATCACGTGTAACATGAATGAAAAGAAATGCACTTCGGAGGCATACAGCCTGCTCAACGAGTATGCAGATAAACTGTACGGACCCGAGAAGGTAAATACAAAAAGCGTCCTTTCTAATGTACTCTTCACCAATTATTTTCGAACATAATCAGGCGGGGATTTTACATGTGTCAGTTCATATCTGAAATTAAAATTAACAGTTCGGTATAATTATAGACTTTAATGTTTACAGCTAACGTTTCACTCCTGATTGCAGATAGAAGATTGTGACGGAAGTAACAGCGAAGAGGAAGATGATGCAGAAGCAGCTCTGAAGAAGGAGGTTGCTCAGCTCAAAAAAAAGGGGAAAGGGGAGAAGCGCTTCCAGGCTCTGGACAGTGGAGCGAACAATGTTGTATTCATTAGGACCCACAATGTGGGTAAGTGAAAAGAAAAAAAAAATCATCTTTATATTACCCATGTTCAGTGTGCTCTTATTGAACCAATTGTTATTGTTGCTCATCTAGAACCTGACAAGTTGGTACATCACGTCCTGTCTGACCTCCATGCCACCAAGAAGAATAAGTCCCGCAACATTCTCAGGATGCTTCCAGTGAGACGACATATTATGCATGCAGTTTACAGAAGATGTCCTCTGTATTTCACTAGTTTGCATTGATACGCCTGTGCTCTGTTCTAGGTCAGTGGAACATGTAAGGCCTTCCAGGAAGACATGGATAAGTATCTGATCACCTTCCTGGAGCCGTGGTTCAAACCCCCCAATCATGCCACCTTCCAGATTGCCTTCAAGGCGCGAAACAGCAGCCATAACAAGCGGGATGACATCATCAAAGCCGTTGCAGGTATCTAGTCCAGCAGCTGCTTTCACTAGATTCTCTTGTAGATGGGAGTTGTTGAGTGCATAATATAAGCTGCTGGCTCACAGGTTCTTCTGTTAAACTAACTCGTTGCTTCTGTATCCTTGTGCCAGTGTCAATGCCAATGCCATTTCTAGTTATTGTTAAACCACGCCTTATCTTATCTATCTACATGTTTTATCTTATAGGCAATAAAGTGTTTGGAAAATGTGTTCTGTATTAATTTGAGTCTAACATGTATTTTTCTTGTTCCCGTAGGCCTGGTGGGGAAGATGAACCCAGAGAACAAGGTTGATTTGACCAACCCTGAGCTTACCATCATCGTCGAGGTCATCAAGACGGTGTGCTGCCTCAGCGTGGTGCCAGACTACGCCCTCTACAGGAAGTATAACCTGCAGGAAGTTGTCAAAGAGGACGCTCCAAAGGCCGATGCTGCTGACAAGAGAGCAGACCAGAAGGCGACCGACCAGGGCGATGGCGCAGACGTTGTTAAAGCAGAAGAACAGACTGATAAACAAGCAGAGGACATTAAAGTGCCCGAAAATGACAAATTGGTCGAAGCGGCGACAGAAGATAAGAAGTGATGATTTAAGGGAGAGGGACAATTTTATTTTAACATTGAAGGTTGTAGAAACCAAGACATTTTCAGCCCCTTGTTATTTCTTTTTTAATTACAAAACTGTTAGTAAATCATTTGAACAGGTTTTTCCTACATCAATAGTTTTCTCTGTGTGTGTGATTATTTTGGTTTATACCCTTGAAACCTCTGTACATTTTGTGTGTGATAGTGTAGTTTACCAAAAGGTAACTCTAAAATTAAAGAGGCTTTTAGTTTGTTTTCTTTGTTTTTTTTTTTTTTTTTCAAAAATGTATTTTGAACAGTACAAAGAACCGTTGCTTCCGTTCAGAGCCCATATTAATAGACTGGCCCACTTTTGTAGATGAAGGAAATTGTCAATTAGTTGTATACCAGTACAGTTGCAGGCACAAATTATTTTTTCCTGATATGACAATAGCCTACTCATTGATGGATCAAGAGCAAATGTTTGGGAGCAGACCAGTAGTTATTTCTTCTGTTATCCACAAGGTGGGGTAAACAGTCATTGCGATGAGGTGGAGATTTAGGTGTAATGCTAGTTTGATGTATCATTAATCCATTTAAAGTGATTGGGCCCGACTTATTGGGACCAAACAGACATTTTTATATTGCTGAACCGTTTAATAGCTATCCGAGTGTTGAAACTGCCCTACTTGCCCTGTGCTCATGTTTTGCAGACATGGTTAATGGGGTCGTTGGCTAATTGGGCCACACCTATTTAACATTTCCCCTTGCAAGTTTAATTTCACACTTTCAATTAATAAACAATTTAATTGTTCTTTTGGGTGATGACCATTTGTTTAAACACTGGACCAAGTTGTAACTTGAACTGACTTGATCTGTCATGTCTCTGACCCATCAGTGCCCCAACAACAACCAGTGCATTACCAGCTATCCATTCTAAAAAAAGAATCATCTAAACTACAAATAATGACTTTGGAGCATTGCAATTCAGAAAAGATGACAAGGTTTTTTACAATTTTAATTGTAGTTTATTATAGGGTAGTGAATGGTCAAATATTCCCTCCACTCGTATAATTGCTCCTGTGAGAAATGGAGCCGACATTTTGTCTGTCTACAGGCCTAGAGAAATGTGTACATTTTTGGCACCTACAATTGTCAGCTCATACAGGTTAAATGTCACAGCCATGTGTAACACTTGCATTCCCGGGCGGATGTGCAGTGGCTCCCTGGGGTCAGGATTAACAGCCATCCGTCTGGTTCCATACCTGACCTTTATGAGGCTCTCTAGGGGCTCATTTGTCTTCTGTCACCCAGACTGTAATCTCACCTCAGCCATGAGGAATTCTCCCTCTCTCTCTCTCTCTCTGAGGTGAAATGTAGGGCTTATGTCACCAAGGGCATGTCTAAATAATTGCAATTATATAATATTATCTAGTGATCTGTCCCAGTTTAGTTGAAAAAATAACATATATTTTGACTGCAAGTGTGTGTGTGTCCCTGTGTGTCACTAAGTGTGCTTGTTTGTGATTTTGTGTGTGTGTGTGTTTGCATGTATGTGTGTTTGTGTGTGTGTGTGTGTGCCTGCATTTTTGCTTCACTCAGAGTGAGCTTCTATTGCTCATTTGCAGGGTATGTCATTGTGTGAATGGCAGATGGTTTTGGTTTAATGAGAAATGCTTATCAATGCTGCACAGCCAGTTTGCCGTTATTTCTGCAACCTATTCAGCTCTACAGGTTGAACCAGGCTAGCTCATGTTGATTGTAAATATTTATATTTTCCCCAGCAGAGCGAATAAACAATTACTGGATTCAGCATATTTAGAGTGTCACCAAGATTGTGGGCAGTAAAGGGAGTTTTTTCTGAAAAGAACTATATATTCATGTTTCTGAAATTACAATAATACTCATTGTAGTAAGTAGGAGGTTGTCATTTGAATATCAATGATTGCATATGTTTTTATGAACTATGGAAGTGAATGAATAATAAAAAGATGGCAAATCATAAAACATATTAATATAGTGCCTTTCAGGACACCCAGGGCATTGTACATATAGGGTTAAACAATTAAAACAGAATTAACATAATTGAGACCAAAAAGATGGGTCTTTAGGCTTGGCCCACTTAACATTTGAGCGTTTAGTGGACCCACTCGTACAGGGTTGGTGGACCCAGAATTTTGGATCTCTCGAGGAAGGGAGTTCCAGAGGTTGGTGGCAGCAGCCACCCTGAAAGCTCTGTCCGCCAAAGACACAAGCTGGTGGGAGGGCTGGTGAGCTGTCCAGTGCCAGAAGAACAGACTTCGGGAGGGGGTAAATGGTACTGGGAGGCAAGGGCATGAAGGGACTTGTATACAGGTGAGGCAGAGGACCTTGACCAGGTGATACAGGGCTTGACTGGCTGCCAGTGGATAAGGTTGGGGCTGATGTGCTACCAGGTTTTAATGCGGATAGGAAATCATGCAGCAGACTTCTGGAAGTACTGGAGCACATATCTAGGGCTTGGTTCGGAGCCTTAAAGTAGGGCTCCATTACATTATTCAAGGTGGGAGTTGATGAATGCACAAATGAGGGTCTCTGCGATGGAGTCGTTGTGTGATGGACCAAGTCTGGAGTTGTTTCTGAGGAGGAAGAAGAAAAAAGTTTGTGAGGGGCTTGATGTGGGGAACAAACGTGAGTGTGGAATAAAGAATCACACAAGGTCGGGCCAAAAAGGTTACATTGTCGAAAAAAAAAGTATATAAACCAAAGAGGAGCAATCAGAGGAATCGCTAGAAATCAGCAGTCATGGTGGGTTTGGTGTTGCTAAGGGATGAATGTGGGGCAGAGTGTTTCATTAATCCCCAATAATGCACATTTTTTACACAAACCTGGCGTAATCTTTCTGGTTTGATGTCTCTTTTCTGTCTATTTTTCCTGACAAGACTGAAAGCTCTGGTGTCTTAAGAAAGGAGGACTCATTCTGATCAAAGACTAATTCTAAGGAGTTCAAGTGTCACTAGGGGAGTGTCTTGATGGCGGTGGGTCAGACACTGAGATCAATTTCTTTATTTTTGATTTATTGAAAGGATTTACTTCTCCACTGCCTCTCTGGCACCTACCCATAATCCTTTGTTCTGTCTGTCTGACTCCCCCACTGACCCTAACCCCTCCTTTCCCTTTAATTCATATAACCTCAAAGAGGGGCATATACAGAGTGGACTTCATTATTAAAAGAATCAAGTTGGATTTTATTGCACGATACTACTGTGGCTGACACCTAAATTGCCTAAAATACCATTTATAACATTTAATGAATAGTTTGGTGTGCCTTATTGCACTTATTGCACACACAGCTGGACTGAGCTTGTCCTGAGAAGCCGATTGAGTCCCATTCTCTTTCAGCGCGCACAGATGTCAGGTTTGTGTGGGTATCTTTAGGCCAGTCTTCTATCGGTCTTACTGTAGGGCTGTATTATATAGCATATTATAATTATACAAGTAAGTATAAAACATCACCTTTTTACATGCTGCTGTGGCTTTCTTCATACAGTGTTGTACTGTCAAACTGAAGAGCCCGCGCTTGGTGGAGGTTCTTGTGTAAGGGCCTTTGGAAGACGCAGGAAACACATTTTAGCATAATGCTAACAAGGACCTTGACAATTAGGTAGACAGGGGAGGTTGACAAGGCGAGGGCCTCGGCTAGAGGCTGGCGCCTTAGTGAGGATGTGTAGTGAAAGGAGAAAGAAAGAGGGCAAGAAGAGAGGTGGGACGGGGCCATCAGCTGTCTGTCTTCCTAAGCTTTGCTCATTTCTTTTCACTCTTCTCTTTCTGCAGATAGTCTGCCATGGTTAAAGATGACGTAAAAACCAAGTCCCCCTATATCATTTATCGTTTTCATGTTCCTATTGCAACACACTTCGTATCCTTGGAGGGCTGTTCTTAGGTAATTTCAAACAAACCAGAGACCATTTTTTTTCTTTCCAGGGAACTGACATACACTGCGGTAAGTCCTTTATCCCTGTCATTCCGTATTTTTCCATCATTTATTCATAATATATGTATCTGATATGCACTTTTTCCGGCCTGTTATCCTTTACCATTTTTTTTTATGTATTCTTTTTGAAGGTATTTATTTCCCAGAAATAAGGAATTACCTCTGAAGTATATGCTGGCCCCTCATAAGGATATACATATTAACAGGATTGGAGATGGTTCCCGACCAGCTGTCAGAGAGGGAGACCGAGACACAACGAACCCCGACAAACAAGGATAAACGGACACAAAACCACATTTTACCGAGAGCGTCGATTGAACCTCTATTCAAACCAAGAAATCTGTGAAGAGGACATCACTGCTCTCAAAAACATCAGCTTGAAACATGGAATAAAATGGAAAACGGATGGGAATAACGAAAAATGTGGATGAAGGAAGCTGCTTAAAATACAACATCAAACACAGCAGGCACAGCAGGGGGCTTCTGGTTTGGTTGCACCCGGCTGAGGGATTGGTTTTCGTCAGTGGGTGCATGCGTGTTTGTATAGTTTTGTAGTGGCCAAATAATCCGTCCATGATCAGTCACAATAGGAGCCAAAGAGGGTTACAAGGCACGCTTGGCTCTGTTTTGACATACCTTTTTTCCTCATACGTGTACGCCCAGATGGACATACAGTCTCACGCGGGGACTTTCTTTGATGATTGTCGATACCGCTGCGTGATGATGTCATACGGCAGAGAGCAAGGGAGGGGTGGCATGATCAAAGGCACCAGGGAGGGGATGAAGAGGCAGAAGAGGATATCCAAGACAAACAACGGGACAAAGATGGCGACTGCTTCCACAACGGGACGCGCTACAGCCCTGAGACCACCGGACCACCTTCAGGAGCCCTCTTCCTCTCGTGGCCGTCTTGTGCACGGCTGCCATTCTAACAAGCTGGTCATGACATACTGGAACCACCAAGTCATCCTTAGTCGTCCCCGCCGCCACCGCCAGCGCCGGGCTAACATGGTAAGATCCTATGCCTTCTTCCGTCGCTCGCTCTCTCCTCCGCCGCTATTAAACCATCAAACCTCCGTGCCCGGTTGTCGGTCTCCATTGCAAAATCCAGTGTTTTTTTTTTTTATTGTGCATGTTTTTTCTTCATTCATTATAATAACACATTTTCTTACCCTTTTCATTCTCTTTTCTTCCCCCCCCTTTCATCATGGCCCTTTAGACTGCTAATGCAGGCCTCTCCTGGCCATCAAAGGCAGCACATCAATTGCTTTGACTCCCAAGTGAGTGTGTGTGCGAGAGGGCCAGAAAAAGAAAAATATATTGTATCAAAGATCAAGACACGCTTTCATGGCTGATTTTGGCCCTGCCTGGGCTTCACTCTCCATCATCCCTCAACCGCTTTTTCATGACCGCTCATTGTCTAAGAATCCATTGGCTATTTCTTCCGATCACCCGCCACTCCATAGCCAACATTCGCTCTGTAATGAAATCAGGTGCAATTCTGGCGTTTATTTTTCTTTAATTATTCGGCTTTCTTTGATTATATTCTCTGGCTGGCAGACTACAGGGCCAGAGCTGTACCCTAAGATGACAATACGTGAAACAATATTTGAATAAGCAGCAGGAGGGCAGCCTTCTAATCCACTGTGGCTAATCCAGTCTTGGTGGAGGCCATATTGGTAGCTGGTGTATTCAACACCATCACAATACACATCAGCAGGGTGCCATGGCAGATATGCTGACACTCCTTTACTTTAGCTATAGCCGGGAAGGCCAGCAGATGGGTGGATAGATGGATGGATGGATGGATGGATGGATGGATGGATGGATGGATGGATGGATGGATGGAGAGAAAGATGGATTTGATAGGAGGATGGATGGGGCGTACGCAGAACAGGATGAAGAGATGGACGGAGAGATAATAGGATAGAAGGATGACAGATGGATAGATGGATGGTTGCGGGTTGACGGTCGATTTATTTATTTATTATTCTGAATAATCCAATTGATCTATAATGAGTACTGATTGCAATGAAACATATGTTGTTGTATTTTTATGAACAAAGAAATCCCATATCTGTTTGTATATTTATATATATATATATATATATATATATATATATATATATATATATATATATATATATATATATAAAGTCCACGTGGTAGATTATATGATGTTCTTGACAGACTTAAAATGCCCAAAATGGTTTAATGTGATCATATGCTATATCGCATACGTCCCATTGGCGGCCTTTGTTTCTGGGCTGTGTGTGTAACCACGCAATACCTATTAAAAAAAGACTTCCCTCCCTTGGACCGCCTTAAGGAGCGCAGGACTGATACTCTTTCAAAAGGTACATAATGAAGATTTCACTCCCTCACTGAGTATCTAAATGGGCCTTTGTGTGGGGAGGCCCCCAAGAGATAAGCCTGTTTCTGACAGGCCTTGGTACAAACGCCTAAATCTACTCTGACAGCTGGAACAAAGGATCCCAAGCTGGACCAGTAGGGCAACAAAGGACGCACTCTTGTTGGTTTAAGAACGCTTTCTCCATTCAAGAAATACATCTTTTTATTCACATTAAGAAAGCAGGTATAAAGCTTCTGTGTTTCCATAAAGGAAGGACTTATGATATATAGTGATAAAGTATATAGAGTGATAAAGTATGTTTGTCCTGAGAAAATGCAGCTAAATATTTAGTCTCTATCAAAGGCTTCGCAGTAATCAATGAATCAATGAGATAAAAGCAAGAAGATCTTTCAGAAGATATGACTGGGTAACTAATGCCATAGGGTGTATGAGAACATCCTGATTAAGACCGACTTTTGCACATACGAAATGTACATGTATTTTCAAAATTACTGTTGTTCTCATTACAGTACATTGTCTTACTTTCAAATGATTGCCTATCAATGGAGGTTTAGAGAAAAGGTTGTTTTACCCTGTTTAATAGAGGGGATTTTCAATGAAAGAAATTAGTATTCTCACCCTATTAAAATGAAGGAGTAGTCCATGTGTTTTACCTCATCGTTTCATAACAGCACATAAATGGTCCACTTTCCCCAAAACCCTCTGGTGAACACTAAGAGGTGTTGGTTTCACCAGATGCTGGGCCACCAGCTGTCGGTTTAATATGAGTTCTCTAATCAACTTGGTCTATCCAAAGGGCCTGTCATGTCTTCAAAGCACTCTGTTTTAATTGCAGAGGGTATGTAGACTGCTTATTTAGAAAAAAGAAAACACAAAAAAAAAAATCTGCAAGGATGAAGGAGGACACAGGAACAAAAGCTTGTTTGTTTACAAGATTCAGTTGGAGAAGAACAATCT